>NC_140174.1:47008538-47121038 GCF_963971535.1 Notolepis coatsorum
GAGAGAGAGAGAGAGAGAGAGAGAGAGAGAGAGAGAGAGAGAGAGAGAGAGAGAGAGAGAGAAGAGAGAGAGAGAGAGAGAGAGAGAGAGAGAGAGACACATTCGGCAAATGACGCCGGGTCCGGGAATCGAACCCGGGTTGGCCGTGCCGCGACGCAGCGCATTACATGGTTCGCCACTTGGGCGCTCCTTTCCCTAACTTTCTTTGAGGGTATGGAAGCGGATAATGTGACAGAGGCGATCTGACTGGCCTTCCTGGTCTCTCAGCTTGTTATTGTTTTATTTTTGTTTTCTATTATGTTCTTACTATTCCTCTTCTCTATCTACAGAATGCAAGAGATATGTGACTGCTGTCTGGTGATTTAAGAGCTAAAAAGGAGAAAAACATTGATTGATAAAATGCTTTAATGTATTTTAGAATGATTTTGTCTGGTATAGGGGTGGGGGGAGGGAGGGGGGAGGGCCTTATTTTATTTTTATTTTATTTTGGCCCATGTGGGACCGCCTGTAAAAACTAAATCTTCAATAAAAAAACCTTGTTCAAAAAAAATATAAAATCCGATCTCTCGAGTGCTGCTATCTGAGCGCGTCAACCAAGCGCATACCAGTAGAACCAGAAGGTGCATTTACGTTGAATAAGGATTGCAACTTTATTTAGTGTGGTAGTGAAAGGGTTAAGATGCAACCAACCCACCCTTGGCGTGGAAGGTCCACTGGGGCCTGTGGTACTCGTGGAGGTGCACCCTCTTCTGCTGGCCCAACTGGCACACTTTACTGTAGAACTGCCTGGCGATGTGGATGTACGCGGCCGGGATCGCACCAGCGACGCCCTTCGCCCCGAAGAAGCCGTTGACTTCCGGGGAAGCGGTGAGGATGCGGTAGTCAGCCCCCTGCCCCGAGGACCAGCCCCATGTACGCCCGCGTCAGGTTGAAGTAGCCCGAGGTCAGGAACACTGTGGCGTCGCTGCCTGCATCTGTCAGCAAACGCTGGGAAAACCATGTGAAACATGATCACAATGCTTGTCAGAACACAGATATCCCAGGAATGTTAAAACCAAGGTAGCCAAGTTGTTATGCAACATGATACCAAGAAGAGATCAAGCCATAACACGATTCCATGAAATGATTAAACCGTAACATGATTCCATGAAATTACAATGCGATAATCCTGTTTACATGTGTCATGGGGTTATTCGAGGGAATTGCATTTCATTAAGAAAGGTAATTGTTTTCGTGTTGTGCGTGCCACTGTCAAACTTGACCAAAACAAGCCGAGCCATTTAACCAATCCTAACCATTTAGCGGTGGGCAGCCATAGCCTGGGGACCAACTCCAATTCTAATGATGCCTTTGTCAAGGGCGTTAGCATGTACCTACATCATACTGTCGGTTGCTGCCATAAGCCTATACGTATGTCTATAGCACTTGAAAGTATGATCCTTCAGGTGAAATGACGAGAACTGCATCTGAGTTTTTGTAGGAAACAGAGAGACGTATGTAGAATGGGGAAAAGCGATACGCAAACCAGTCGTCGGCTTTCACATTACATTCTCATGGCCCGACTCGTTATAAAAAGATTTATATACGTACGTACGCGTGCCATGTCTTAGCAGTGGCTAAGATTACGAACATAGCAGTGGCTAAAGATTATGAAGGTATCCACACGAAGCATGCATAACTGCGCACAGATTATGAAGATGCACCACATCCGTCAACTTAATGTATAGACCTTTTCTAACTCGTGTAAGTAAATCTTATTGATCTAGACTAACTGCCTGGTCATTCGTGATTAAATTGTTCTAAAACAACAGGAACAGATGGCAACAGTGCTCATTAATAATAATTAGGATGTTTATTCTAAAGCTTTTGGAGTGTCAACTGCGTTTCTTGATCAGTTGTAGAAAGATATATAGTACATGTCCTGAATGGTCTCTATTAATGCGACTATGATCAGAGTAATTCACAGTATGTTACTGCAATTATGCTTAATGCAACTAAGAACACACTTCTTCAACATCAACAACACGCATCAACATAATCAGAGTAGGGTTCTGCTCTACTCCTTTCACTACCACGCTACAGAGGGTTAACCTTTCACTACCACACTACAGACGGTTAACCTTCTGTAGTGTGGTAGTGAACGGGTTAACCCTTTGTAGTGTGGTAGTGAAAGGGTTAACCCTTTGGTGTGTGTGGTAGTGAAAGGGTTAACCGTCTGTAGTGTGGTAGTGAAAGGGTTAATCGCATTAAAATCGCATCATTGGTGTGCATGATGTGGAGACCATCTCGTCTGGTTAAGTCAGTCGTAGGGACAGGAATCACCAGCTTTCAATAAAAATAACTTGGGCCACAATATATATAATAGAGGTTATTTTTTAAAGCACAGTGGGAAGTCCACTCCTCCTTTCAGTATTTATTGTGACGTTGGAAAGCAGAGCGGGAGACAGAGAGGAGATTGCGGTGGGGTTTGACCCCAGGCCAGCAGGGTAAAGCAGAGCGGGAGACAGAGAGGAGATTGCGGTGGGGTTTGACCCCAGGCCAGCAGGGGTTACACGTTGGTCAAGATGCAGGGGTCTTAACCACTAAACCGTCTCAGGGAACAATATTGAGATTATTGATGTTTCGCGGAAGCTTAAGTAAAGCAATTTGTTGCTCCAATACATTGCTATTCATTACTTTGCTTTATTTTGATTGGACCACAATAAGAAGCTGAAATAATGCCCTTTAGGGAAATACAATGTCAAAACCAATTCTACTTATGAGTAAAAAAGCCACAAAACTGTTAAGAGGAAAGTCAAGGCCTTTCAGACTTTACAGTCCTTCCATGACCATTTCTTTTGATTTTCAAGAAAATACATCCGACAGAACGGCGTTAGATGCTCGTTCATTAACAGCATATCAGGAAAATACATCACAATACTGATTCATATATATGACTATATAACTAATGTAACTGGGGAAGAGTATAATGATACTATACATATTACATAGTGTCCCATGACCTTGTCATCGCAGACATCTTGGTAGGCAAACAACAGGTGACTGTAATCAAATAACAACAGGCAATACTCATCGGGACTTAGGAGTGGTTGGGGACTGCCTATCCAGGGCCCCTTATATGTTTTTATATTTATCCATAATCATTTATAGATTGTGTTTCATGCCTTTAGTATCTTGCATAGCTTAGTCTGTGATGTGTGATAAACAGGCTTTTGTCACAGAAGGTTAAAGGTCTGAGTTCCCATCGAGGGTTGGAGGTATTGGTTTGAGAGTGGACTGAGGCTTTAACTGGTCAACTTAGTTTATTGCACCAATGATTGCGGAACATCTGGCATAAGGTCATCTTATCTTAAATGTCAAAGAATGTTAAACATCTAGTTGACTCATGCATCCCTAAATGTAATGACCGTGTTCCCGCACTTTTCATTGTGTAAGGAGGCTCAATTATTTCATACTGGCCTTCTGCCTCCTACTTCTCACTAACCCTTCTCTCTTCCTCATCTCTCACCTGTTCCTCCTTTAAAAAGGAACACGCCAACATTTTGTGGAATCAGCTTACTGTCTTCTCCAGAGAGAGACAAGAAGATAGATACCAGTTTCCTCTCTGTGCGTTCAGTGAATGGAAGCGGACATGATCGGTTAGCCTAGGCATTGTCCGAAGGCTAACCGGCCATGTCCGCTTCCATTCATTGTGCTAAACTAGGCTAACATGCAGCCAGATAGCTTTCTACTGAACGCACAGAGAGGAAACTGGTATCCATCTTCTTGTCTCTCTCTGTTCTGTTTTATTCTTAATCTCCAACAGAAATTAAATATTTCTATATTAATACGTCACTCTGGGATAACAAATATTAATCATTACAGCCTCAGATACTCATTCAATGTCAACAACAGCCATTATGGCCTTGCAGGATATTGGCAGAACAGTGATGACCACTATGAACACTGTGTGGATGGTTTTTCCCCCACCTGTGTGATCTGCTCGTCCACCTGTATTCCCAGAGGCTTCATCTGGACCAGAGGGAAGACCCAGGTGTTGTCCTCCCTCTCCCCGTCATCCCCGCCCCCCATGCCCTCATCATCAGAGTCCTCCGCCTGGTTCAGTAGCTGCTGCCGCGTGCGAGCCGTGTTTACCACCTCCATGATTCGCTGGCTGGCCATCGCTGAGAATTCTTCCCGGTTGCCTAGTTGTTACCACAGGAAAGGAACACGCATGCACATACGCACACACGACCACAAACACACACACACACACACACACAAAGTTGAGTGGCTGCAGCTGAGGCAGGTCATGGTGTTCGTTGGGTCGTGGTGTTCTGGGCAGTAAGTGTGGGTCAATATGGGAATCTCAGAAAGATGTCTGGCGCCACTTCCAGGCATGAGTCACAGAGGAGGAGAAGAAGGAGCTGGAGTGGTAATGCAGGCTCAGCTTTATTCTGCAGGCCTTATTTTACTGTAAGTCTTACTCTTGTCTTCCCAAACACCATTCATTGTCAGCTTTGGTCCGGGGCGGGGGGGGGGGGGGGGGGGGGGGGTGTGTGTGTGTGTGTGTGTGCGCCTGCCACTTCCCACTCTATATCATCTTCCAGAAACATTGTGACATCATCACTGCTCTATTTCTGGTGCCTGTTACAACTGCGGTCCAGTTCTGCAGACATGATGTCATTCATCCCTCAATCCCAACTTCCTGCCCGTCTGTGCTCCAGTTATGCACACACACACATACACCTGACAATTTCACATCCCATTACATCACTAGGCAACCACAAGAACTCTCTCCCTCCTTCTCAAACACTTAGCCTCTCTCAGCTACTTCTGATTACATGACCCATCAATCAATTCCACTGACAGAAATCACTGACCAGTGCCAATGTAACCGAGCGTGAAGTGTCATAACATTTAAAAGGTTAAGGTGTGATTTAAGTGTGTGTGTGCGCGTGTGTGTGTGTGTGTGTGTGTGTGTAGCCTGGGTTACGTACACATGACAGTTTTGAAGGGGCTTCAAGTGGATTGTTTTGCTATGGAGGAGGGGCCAAGCAGTAAGCAGGGTATTGTTCATTCTGTATCTGCCATTACTGGCAGTCGCACAGTCACTTTTCTTACCCTGGAAGCAGACACTGTTACTGTGCCACCTGCCTGATTTTTATTGTAAACCTGATTTTCAACTGCACATGTAACTGAAAGGTGACCATCAAGTCAACATTTACAATGTTTATGTCCCTTGCCGATCTGGAATTGATCTGGTCATAAATGTGGTCTGGAATGTATCTGGTCATAAATGTGGTCTGGAATGTGTGTGTGTGTCACATTTGAATGATTAAAGATGCACTATGCAGTTTTGGGGGAGGGGGTGCAATTACGTTTAAAAAATATAGATACTGTTGTGAAGGGCCAGATTAAACCGAATATATATATTTATTTATATATATATATTTAATTGTATTTGTATATTCTCTAATATTCCCTGATATCCCTTGTATATTCCTTGTACAATATGCATTGAATATCCATTCTAGCCTACTGAACATCCCATAATAGTCTCCATTCTACTATCGGTCGAGACCTTGGTGCCAGGCTGCCATACCCCCCAGACCCAGTTCAAACGTACCGCTCAACATGTACGAACAAGTCCTAGTTCCGCGTAGGAATCTGGCTACCGCACCACTAATGGGACTATTTGTTCATAGTGCGTATATATACTGCGCTACTAAAGTAGGACTTCCTTTTCAGTCCAGTTTCTTACCCTCCAATAGAGTCACAGACGTAAAGCCTCCCCGCGACGCCACGTGTGGGAGTAAGGCCAAGTTCGGCCTACCATCGGTATTGAGACATCGTGTATATTAATATTTGAATAGTCATATTTGGCACTATATCGTCGAGTTGGACGTAGTCTATTAAGCTAATAATAGTCTGTTAATATATAGTGCTTCGTGCGGTGAGAATACTACCGTAGTCAGTACCCCATCGTTTCGGGCAGAGAACTGGCTGCTTACCCAGGATGATCGACCCCATGTGAGATTGCACCCGAGGAGCCCCAGAGCCGACGAGCGAGTGGACCTGTATACCGGATTATTCTACCGACGACAGCCCGCCTTCCCAGGCACGGATTATGCTTTGTATACGTTGATTATTCCATGGATAAAGACCCCCGACACTGCCGTGTGTTGGAACCCCCCCCCCTGGAGAGGACGCAAGGTGAGGAGACGCTCTGCAAGACGAGGTCGCTTCACGTCTCTCCCCCGTGGACCGGAGAGAGCCGGCTCACAGAGAGTCCATCTGCTTTCATCTGTGGTCCAAGGATCGCCGGCGCATTGAACGGCACTACAGTGGGTTCACCTGGGATACCCTTGGCCGGATGAGGCAGCCGGACTCTACCCCCCCCCCCTTCCTACTCCTGTCGGCTTACAAGCGACCGGATTAACCCCCCCCTAGTGTATCCAGTCTATAATCATTAAAGTATTATTGCTGTTATTCCTTAACTATTCCAGGTCGTATATGTACCACCTGCGCCTTCAGAGATTGGACATTCTCTATTGATATACCGACGAATACTCTTGCCATAAAAGTGCATACTAATTCCCATTCATAAATGTGATTGATTTGATTAAGTGCTTGCTCTACACACCATCGCTGTGTAGAAATAAAGACCTATTTCTAATTCGTACATTTGTGTTGGATCCGTTTCATCTACGTGACAGTGTTCATCATAATATATTTATGCCGAGTACTGGGTGGCCGAATATTAAGTACAAAGGTAGTGGTAGTAAGTATCATATCTAGTAATACAGTCAGGGAATTGTACCCCTCAGTTACAATTGGTCCTTCGAGCCGGAGGGTAATCAGTGTAATATTAATATAGTGTTATTAATATTGAAATGGCCTATGATGAACACTCCACGAAACGATCCTCCTAACCAACACCCGCAGCGCGAACGACGGCTCCCTCAGTACTTAGAGGCTTACGCTGTCAGTCAACAACCTAGTCTTCTACTAACAGTAAACGCGGTAAAACTAGAAAGTAAAAGTATGTCTAACCCCAACGCCCAGACTACCCCGACCATAGAGGCCCCTACGGGTTCTAATGTAACTGACCAAGTTCACGGTGGGGACCAGTGGGAACCAGACATCCAATCCAATCCAATCCAACTTTATTTATAAAGCGCTTTAACAGCCACAGGGGCACAAAGTGCTGTACAGGGGGAGCATATTAAAAACTATTAGCAGCACTAAAAATAGATAAAAAAAACAAGAGTACCAAAACAGAGATAAAAAACATTAGGTAAATATAGGCAGCAATACAAGTTTAAATAGATCAGAGTACTTAAAAAAAATATTTAAAAGCAAGGGAAACAGTAACAAAACGATACAACAACAACACAGTAAGACAATAAGATCATAAAATCAACAAGCTACATGGTGTCGAAAGCCAGAGAGAAGAGGTGGGTCTTAAGGAGGCCTTTAAAACGGGGCAGTGATGAGGCCTGCCTAATCTGCAGTGGCAGCTCATTCCACATTTTGGGGGCGGCAACGGAGAAAGCACGGTCCCCCCTGAGCTTACGCCTAGTTGTAGGCACTACTAGGAGCAGCTGGTCAGCTGACCTGAGAGAGCGAGAAGGTGTATAGACCTGCAACAGCTCAGAGAGGTAGGGTGGAGCAAGGTCATGAAGGGCTTTAAAAGCAAATAAAAGAATTTTAAAATGAATCCTAAAGTGCACTGGGAGCCAGTGGAGTGAAAATAAAATCGGTGAGATGTGGTCGTATTTACGAGTGCCAGTTAAAAGACGGGCAGCGGCGTTCTGCACCATCTGAAGGCGAGCCACTGAGGATCCACTCACCCCTATATAAAGTGCATTGCAGTAATCCAGCCTGGTAGTCACAAATGCATGGATTACTGCTTCAAAATGCTGGGCGTGCAGGATGGGCTTAATTTTGGCCAGCTGCCTCAACTGGAAAAAACTTGTTTTAACCACGGCCTTGATCTGGCTGTCAAATTTAAGGTCTGGGTCGATCTTTACACCTAGGTTCTTTACTATTGGTTTGACATGTTGTGCCAGCGAACCCAGATCTAGCAGTGAGGTCACAGCGGGGCCACCAAAAACCATGACCTCCGTCTTTTTGTCATTAAAATTTAAAAAATTCAATGCCATCCAGGATTTAATGTCATCGAGGCATTTGGTCAGCGGGTCTATGGAAAAAGAGCCAGACTTTTTTAGTGGCATATAGATCTGGCTGTCATCAGCGTAGCAGTGAAAAGGAATGCCGTGCTTTCTGAGGATGGAACCAAGGGGCAATAAATAAATAGAGAACAGGACGGCGCCAAGTATCGAGCCCTGGGGTACACCGTACAATAGGGGGGCAGTAGAGGACACAGAGTCCTCGAGCTTGACACAAAAGGATCTATCTGCCAGGTAAGACATGAACCATTCAAGGGCTATGCCTCTGATGCCCACCCACTGTTCAAGGCGGGCAATTAAAATGTCATGGTCCACCGTGTCAAAAGCGGCCGACAAGTCTAAAAGGACCAGGACAACACAGTCACTGGAATCAGTAGCTAAAAAGATGTCATTAAAAACTCTTAAAAGTGCCGATTTAAAACCAGATTGGAAAACCTCGAGAATATTGTGCTCGTTTAAAAAATTCATTAGCTGAGTATAGACAATTTTCTCAAGGATCTTTGATAAAAATGGCAGTTTAGAGATGGGCCTAAAATTTGACATGGCTGCAGGATCAAGCCCAGGCTTCTTGATCAGGGGCTGCACAACCGCATGTTTAAAAAGTGCCGGGACCACACCAGAGGACAGGCTGCTATTTATAATGTTAAGTACAGTAGGCCCAACAGCTGGGAAGACTTCCTTAAAGAGTCGAGGTGGAACAGCATCATCTGGGGAGCCCGATGGCTTCATTTTGCCAATGACCTCCTGTAAGGAAGACAGCGTCATGGGCACAAATGTGTTAAAAACAGCGGGGCTGGGGACAAAAACGGAGGGGTCATAAACAGGAGGTAAAATAGAAGCCCTAATGGAGGAGACCTTATCAATAAAGAAATTAAGGAAACCTTCACAGGCAGCACGAGAGGCCTCCACACAGGTAGTCAGTGGTGCATTCAGTACATCATTGATGGTCTTAAACAATACACGGGGCTTATGGCAGTTTGACATGATAATGTCCGCAAAATACGTTGTCCTAGCCTCCCGTACAATATTCTGGAAGTGATGCCAGCAGTCACTTAGCATGTAAAGCGATACATGCAGTTTGTCCTTCTTCCATTTGCGCTCGGCTCTGCGGCACTCACGCTTCGCAGAACGGGTCAAATCATTCATCCAGGGCTCTGATTTAACCCTGGGCTGTCTGGTCTTAAAAGGGGCAACAGTGTCCATAGTAGTTTGACAGGCGTCAGTAAACCACAAGCTAAGGGTCTCAACATCATCACAAACTGGAGCGACATCATTTGAACAGAAAACAGCAGAGAAACGCTCAGCAGTGAATGGGTTAATAATCCGGCAACGGCGAGCAGCAGCGCCAGGTTTGACTGTGTTACAAACAAGTGCAACGTCAAACAGGACAGGCATATGGTCAGAGAAAAATGATCCACATATCTCTAGATTAAAAACAGGTAAACCATATGATAAAACCAGATCAAGTGTGTGCCCACGTTCATGCGTGGGGCCAGACACAGATTGGATAAGATTAAAACAGTCGATGGTGCTTAAAAAGTCCTTTGCCAAAGGGTTGTCGGAACAACACACATGCACATTAAAATCCCCGACAATCAGGCGGCTAGGTGGTGTAGTGGTCAAAGGCACTCGCCACCAGTGTGGAGACGCTAGGATTCGCGTGTTCGAATCCAGCTCTCCACATTGTTTTTCAGTTTGGCTGGTCGTCCGCAGTAATACACATTGGCCGTATTACGGGGAGGGAAAAACTGAAGGGTGGGGATCGAACGTTGTGAACAAGCGACTCCTACAAGTCGGTTGGTGCGCCTGCGCAGTAGAATCAGGAAGTGTCGGGGGCAGCGTGAGCCTCCCACGCGTTACTCCTCGACACTGAGAGATCGAGCTGCGCAGGTGAAAAGATGCGACTGCTGTTACCTCAAGTACCGGAGGGGACTTGTGCTATGTATGACTTAGTCCACATTGCAGCCGGCTTGTGGGAGGCAAGAAACAGCGTTCGTGACAGGGGAGGGTTGAATTGGATGATACGAAATTGGGATGGGAGAAAATATAGAAAAATGGGAGAAAAAAGTGGATCAAAAAAAAAAATCCCCGACAATCAAGACATGATCATAGTTTGGCATGCTATCGGCCAGGAAGGCAGAAAAGTCATTAATAAAATCCTTATTGTACTTAGGGGGGCGGTAGATCACAGCACACAACACGGTTTGATTGATCTCAAACATGCTCAGCTCAAAGCTGCAGAACGGTGAAGGTAGCGATAGTGGTTTACACTTGTAGCCACTTTTGTAAACAATCGCTAACCCCCCTCCTCGGCCTGACAACCGCGGTGTGTTAAAATAGCTGCAGTCTGTCGGCAAGAGTTCGGTGATCGTGCTGGACTCACCATCATGTAGCCAGGTCTCGGTTATACAAAGGAAATCCAGTCCCCGGGAAATGAAGAAATCCTTCAGTATGAAAGCCTTGTTAGCTAGTGATCTAGCATTTACCAGGCCAAATCTGGAGGGGAGCGGCGAGACCGAGCCATCAGCGGCCTGGGGAACACAATACAGAGACCGGAGATTTCGGAGGTTCACCCCGCGAAGGCGGGGGCGAGTAGAGCAGTAGCCACGGGGAGTAGAGCAGTAGCCGCGGGGTTGAAACAGCTCATCCGAGCCCACGACATGTACCAGACAGGTGCCGTCCGGGTCCAGTGGGCGCAAGGTAGCGGCGGGCCATGAGGTAGGTCCATATCCCGATCTGTATTCCAAGCCGGCTTTTAGTTTCACCAGATAGCCGCCTCGCTTCCCACGACGGCGATAACGCTTGCGACGAGGGAGTGGTGCTGGGGCGCAGCACAGGTAAGCTGGGATATCCGACAGGAATGGAGGCAGTGTTTCATGGCCACTGCGATCAAAATTAGCTAGATCATTAGTAGAGTGCCTAAGATCTAGGAGTGTGTGGCGATCATAAACCAGAAGTGAGTTAACATTATGATCAAAAAGAAAAACAAACATTAAAATGACACACAGTGTTTGTAGAGGCAGACGGCAGGCCACACACAGCGGCGCCATCATGCAACGAAGGTCTCTAACAGGAGCACTCATTCAAGACATGACTTCACACCCCGCCAGTACTGAAGAAGTAGTCCCCGATGAGTCCCGGGAGGAATACAACGCGACCGAGAGAGAACTCGGCACGGAAGAAGACGGGGAGAGCACCGTGGAGATAGAGCTCCAAGGCTCCGCAAGGAGTACCCCGAGGGAAGGCTCCCCTATACAACCGCCTTCTCCCAGCGAGGCAGAGAGGACCCTACAGCAGGCCTTCCTCATCAGCCTGAACGCCGCTGCTGAACGCGACCGACTGCAGATCCAGCAGCGGAGCGAAGAAGAGCATATACGTCTAGAAATAAGACGCATTCAGAGGGAAGAGAATGTGGCCCGAGACCGAGCAGACAGCCAGCGAGCAGCTGCTGGTGCTCTACGGGACGCAGAGCGCGACAGACAGCAAGCGCAACTAATAGAACAGCTGATCAGACGGACAACACCCTCTCCCTCCGCCAGAGGCTCCAGGAACTCGTCTAGACACACCTCCAGGGCGGCATCCCCTAGCCGAGTAAACAACCCTGAACTTGACCAACAGACGAGGTCTATACCCCCCACAGACCACCTCCCCCCACCGGTCCAAGCGAGACCTAGCAACCGGGAAGGAGCAGCATATCCTGTGGAGAGGCTAAACCAGAGACTACAAGCACTGGATGACCTAACTGAAGACGAAGAGGAAGAGGAGGAGAACCACGCCCGACGACAGCACAGTACTCTACCGGACCAGGAGGTCCGGTACAGCCCAGGCTATACTCCCGCGGAGCTGCGCTACAGACCCCCGACTCTATACACGGGTGAGCACGACGCACGACCCGCACCGAGGAACAGCACCTGGACAAGCGGGCCATGGTACACTGCCGGTACCAGCCCATACCAAGGAGCGGGAGGAGACTCGCCTAGGAGGCCTCTCCCCCAACGCTCGCCGATGTATCCACAGTCAGCGTCATACATTGGCACGCCTATGGTACCCGACTTCACCCAAGAGAACCGGGCCCAGTATACAGAACTCCGCATGTGTCTGGAGACCATGTTGGTGGATGTATTGGATGAACGCCATAAATACGCCATCCTACTGAAGCACTTAAAGGTACCCCGCGCACATAATATAGCGCTCGCCTACGCGACTTCCACCACCCCATACACAGCAGCGCTGGTAGCATTGGACCAGAGGTATGGGCGCATATGGGATTACGTGATCCAGGAGATCCGACACATCGACCGCTTACCCCCAGCAATAGACAATCGAGCACTGGACGACCTGTCCATCAGAGTGCAGTCCCTGGTAGGGATGTTGGGAGCGCAGAGAGAGAAGGGGAGGCATGAACTTTACGCCAACTCAAATGTGGAAAGGATCTTGGAGAAGCTGCCGCCCGCTCGACAGGAGCGTTTTAGGCGGCAGAGAGACCACCGAGACCCGAATGGCCCCGAACCGAACCTCCTCGATCTAGCAGACTTCCTGGCGAGAGACGTCAGCAGCCTACGGCTAGATACATTCGGACGGAGCACCCCTGGCTCCAGAGAAGGAACCAGACGACTAAATGATGGAAGAAGATCGGTGACTGTGATGCACCAATCGGAGTCAGTACCGAGCAGCAGGAGCCACAGTACCCCCTCCAGAACGGAGAAGTGGAAGATAGTGTGCCCCTACTGTGAGAAAGAACACTGGCTAGCGCAATGTGACTCCTTCCCCAAGCTGAACGCGGAGGAAGCAAGTCAATGGATAAAGTCCAACAAGCGCTGTTTTCGCTGTGCGCGCTCACACATGGCAGCCGAATGCCGCTTAAAGGAAAGGTGCACCAAGTGCGATGGAGCCCATCTGGACATACTTCACGACAGTAACAGACGGCGCCCTTCACCCGCACCATCCAGCAGCAAAGCGAGCGTCATGTACATCGATCCCGCCAGCAGCAGTGGAGCCCGAGTACTCCTAAAAGTAGTGCGTGTGACACTAAGCTACCAGAATAAAGTCCTGGACACTTACGCCGTCCTCGATGACGGGTCAGAGAAGACCCTTCTGCTCGCCTCCGCTGCGGCCCAGCTAGGGCTGCGGGGAAGCGAAACCCAAATGACAATTCGGACAATAAGACGAGATTTGAAGATGATAAAGGGCGAGAATGTCTCATTCTCTATCGCAGCAAGCGGCCAGCCTGAGCGACGGTACCAGATTACAGACGCTTTCACCAGCCAAGAAATAGGACTGTCGCGGTACACATACCCCGTCGCCAAGCTGATGGAGAAATATGCACATCTGCGCAAGTTACCGATCCCGCTCATAGACAATGCTATGCCGACCCTGTTGATAGGCTCCGACCATGCAGACCTCATTGTCCCGATAGACCGGGTTCATACCGGACCCCGAGGCTGTCCTGCAGCAGTCGAGACCCGTTTGGGATGGACTCTCCAAGGCCCGCTCGCCAAATCTCTCAACCGAAGTACAGCCACTAGATGTCTCCACTCCCGAGTCACGGAGGGAGAAACCGCACTCCTGCAACACGTAGAGCGGCTATGGACCTTGGAACAAATGCCCTTTAAGAACGGAAGGAAAGACATTCGCTCTAAAGATGACATTTACGCCATTCACCTCCTCGAGACAGGGACCAAGAGAGTCCCGGTCAACGGCGTGTTGAGATACGCCACGCCACTCCTGCGGCGAGAAGGAATGCCTACTTTCCACGCCAAGACAGACGCCACAGAACGGTACCTGCTGAACACGGAGCGGCGCTTAGCCAAGAACCCCGCCCAAGAGAGTGTATACCGCGCTGAGATTGAGAAGCTCATCACAGCGGGACACGTCACAAAGATGGACATAAAAGAGGCTGACCAGACCACTGAATCGTGGTACGTGCCTCACCACAAGGTCCATCACAACGGTAAAGACCGCATAGTATTTAACTGCAGCTACCAGATCGGATCCCAAAATCTGAATAAAGAGTTACTGCCCGGTCCCACACTCGGCCCCTCCCTACTCGCCGTTCTACTCCGCTTCCGCCAGGAAAAGGTGGCCATCAGCGGGGACATTAAAGGAATGTTCCTGCAGGTGAGATTAGTAGAGGAGGACAAGCCCCTGTTACGGTTCCTATGGAGAGAGAAGCCAGGAGATGAGCACCCAGCCATCTACCAATGGGAAGTCCTCCCCTTCGGAACGACGTGCAGCCCCTGCTGTGCTACATTTGCACTACAGAAACATGTAGCAGAGGACCCAGCAGCGGACGAAGAGGTCCGACACAGCGTAAAGAACAGCTTCTACGTAGACAACTGTCTACAAAGCCTTTCAACCCAGGAAGAAGCCGAGGCTCTCCTGATTAAACTCCGCGCCTCATTGATCAAAGGCGGCTTTGATCTCAGGCAGTGGGCCAGCAGCGATCCGCAAGTACTGCGCAGCCTCTCCTCCGAGGACAAGGCAGCCAGCAGCGAGACCTGGATGGCTACAATCCCGGGAGAAGCCCAGGAGATGACCCTGGGATTGGTGTGGCGATTCAAAACAGATTCGCTTCACTACAGACACAAGCCCCTGACTACGGAGCAGGGAAGGCCGGCGGCGGCGCCGACCACCAGACGGAGTGTGTACACAACACTCGCCCGACAATATGACCCGCTAGGATGTATTCTACCGTACACCACCAGGGCAAAAATGATTGTACGAGCATTGTGGGACAAGGACCAGGGCTGGGACAACCCCATTCCCGCACACCTTGCATCCACCTGGAGAGAGTGGGAGATGGAGCTCCACTCACTCCCAGGCGTTAATATGCGCCGAAGCTACTTCCCACCCACGGTGAGGCCAGAGACATGTAAAATGGACTTACACGTCTTCAGTGACGCCTCAGAGGTCGCATACGGATCAGTAGCCTACTTGCGGGCCCAAGAAAAGGGGGGAGAGATCTACACAGCATTTGTCCTCGCCCGCTCGAGAATAGCCCCACGCAAGCAACAATCTATCCCACGTCTAGAGCTCTGCGCAGCCCTAGCCGGAGCGCACCTAGCCACGCTCATCCAACGTGAGCTCACCATACCGGTGTCTAGAACAATCCTGTGGTCAGATTCCACGACAGTACTCGCCTGGATCAAATCGGACTCATGCAAGTACAAAGTCTTCGTGGGAGTCAGAGTCACCGAGATTCAAGACTTAACCGAAGAGTTAACCGGAGAAACAGAGTGGCGCTACGTTGATACAAAACAGAACCCAGCTGACGTCATCACCCGGGGGATGCCCCTGGATGACCTCACCCGTCGCAATGTCTACAGTGACGGCCCAGCATTCCTAAAGCTCCCGGAAGGAGAGTGGCCCACGCCTATCCCGAGGGAAGCCAGTCAGGAGGAGGCTGAGAATAAGAAGCCTGTGTTCTGTGGATTGAGCACTGTTATCTCCGCAGACCCCAACACACTCCTGATGGGGCGGCTAGATCCTGCATTACCCCAGACAATGTACCGGCCTGAAGAAGCGAACGGCCGACGAATGTGGAGGTACAGCCAAGTATTAGCCGACAAGTTTTGGAGCAGTTTCCTACTGCACTACCTACCGTCTCTACAGACCCGCCAGAAGTGGGTAAAGGAGAGAGACAATTTGACAGAAGGAACAGTCGTCATGATTATTGATCAATCACTGCCCAGAGCTATGTGGCCGGCCGGCCGCGTAAGCAAAGTGATCACCGGTGCCGACGGCAAGGTCCGAGCAGCTGAAGTGCTTGTCCAGGGTCGCACTTACACCCGTCCCGTGGCGAGGCTCATAGAACTGCCCCGACTCCCAGACACAATCGATGATGACCATGACCCTATAACCCTATGACTTTGTGAAGTTGACTGACCCTACAGCAAACCCTTATGTGTAAATAGACAACGCGATTAATCTGTCTCTGCTTAACTGATTAGGTCTGGGACCAATCAGGGGGTGGCTGTTGTGAAGGGCCAGATTAAACCGAATATATATATTTATTTATATATATATATTTAATTGTATTTGTATATTCTCTAATATTCCCTGATATCCCTTGTATATTCCTTGTACAATATGCATTGAATATCCATTCTAGCCTACTGAACATCCCATAATAGTCTCCATTCTACTATTGGTCGAGACCTTGGTGCCAGGCTGCCATACCCCCCAGACCCAGTTCAAACGTACCGCTCAACATGTACGAACAAGTCCTAGTTCCGCGTAGGAATCTGGCTACCGCACCACTAATGGGACTATTTGTTCATAGTGCGTATATATACTGCGCTACTAAAGTAGGACTTCCTTTTCAGTCCAGTTTCTTACCCTCCAATAGAGTCACAGACGTAAAGCCTCCCCGCGACGCCACGTGTGGGAGTAAGGCCAAGTTCGGCCTACCATCGGTATTGAGACATCGTGTATATTAATATTTGAATAGTCATATTTGGCACTATATCGTCGAGTTGGACGTAGTCTATTAAGCTAATAATAGTCTGTTAATATATAGTGCTTCGTGCGGTGAGAATACTACCGTAGTCAGTACCCCATCGTTTCGGGCAGAGAACTGGCTGCTTACCCAGGATGATCGACCCCATGTGAGATTGCACCCGAGGAGCCCCAGAGCCGACGAGCGAGTGGACCTGTATACCGGATTATTCTACCGACGACAGCCCGCCTTCCCAGGCACGGATTATGCTTTGTATACGTTGATTATTCCATGGATAAAGACCCCCGACACTGCCGTGTGTTGGAACCCCCCCCCCCCTGGAGAGGACGCAAGGTGAGGAGACGCTCTGCAAGACGAGGTCGCTTCACGTCTCTCCCCCGTGGACCGGAGAGAGCCGGCTCACAGAGAGTCCATCTGCTTTCATCTGTGGTCCAAGGATCGCCGGCGCATTGAACGGCACTACAGTGGGTTCACCTGGGATACCCTTGGCCGGATGAGGCAGCCGGACTCTACCCCCCCCCCCTTCCTACTCCTGTCGGCTTACAAGCGACCGGATTAACCCCCCCCTAGTGTATCCAGTCTATAATCATTAAAGTATTATTGCTGTTATTCCTTAACTATTCCAGGTCGTATATGTACCACCTGCGCCTTCAGAGATTGGACATTCTCTATTGATATACCGACGAATACTCTTGCAATAAAAGTGCATACTAATTCCCATTCATAAATGTGATTGATTTGATTAAGTGCTTGCTCTAC
Organism: Notolepis coatsorum; assembly: GCF_963971535.1. Lineage (NCBI taxonomy): Eukaryota > Metazoa > Chordata > Actinopteri > Aulopiformes > Paralepididae > Notolepis > Notolepis coatsorum. The sequence goes on from NC_140174.1 coordinate 47,025,930, forward strand.
ACACCATCGCTGTGTAGAAATAAAGACCTATTTCTAATTCGTACATTTGTGTTGGATCCGTTTCATCTACGTGACAGTGTTCATCATAATATATTTATGCCGAGTACTGGGTGGCCGAATATTAAGTACAAAGGTAGTGGTAGTAAGTATCATATCTAGTAATACAGTCAGGGAATTGTACCCCTCAGTTACAGATACTATACATGTAATTCTTATACATGCAACTCTTATGTTATCCTAATTCAAAACACAATCATGAGGCACTGTGAACCAAACATAAGCCTATAGGAGATACTCATTTGAATGCTTGTGAACAGAATCACAGGCCCTGCCAGCGTACACAACAGTTTGCTTATCCAGTTATGAAATATGCCATAAATGTTTTCACTTCCCTTGGAATTTTTCTGATGTCTCTCTCAAAACATGCACCTTTAAGACCTAGTCCACATGTAAGCGGGCATTTTTAAAACTGTAGCTTTTCCAGAGCTTATGAAAATCGACATCACGACTAATGGCCCCGCCCACACTTACATGGATATCTTTGAAAACCTAGTAGCTTTAGGTCATCAGGTCAATTCACGTGTTTTGCGTTGTTTTTTGCAAAAGAGACAAGCAAAAAAAAATAGAAATAATAATAAATCTAAAATACCCTTGTGGACTAGGCCTTATATACTGTATGCCCACATACATTACAAACATTCAAATGTATCCATGTGTCTACAGACACATAACAATAAAAAGAGGAGCTATTAGACCTGTGACTGCAGTGCGTGTGTGCGTGTGCGTACCTTTATATGGGTGTACCATTCCGTCCAGCATGGAGACGGTGTCATCCGGCTGCAGCTGCAGGGAGACATCCCCCACGGCCCCCACCAGCTCAGAGAAGAAGTCTGCCACTTCCCCACAGTTCTCCAGCAGCACATACCGGTCCTGTCTGTTGGTGAAGTACGAGTCACTCAGGTTAGCCCTGAGTGAGGAGGGGGAGGGGGAGGGAGAGAGACAGAGGGGGAGGGAGGGGTTGGGGGGAGGACAAATCTTTAATACTGAAAACAGATCCCGAAGTATAACGTTAGGCCACAGCGAGGTCTGGCTGGAGACGGAGCTACAAGCTAACATGGAAGCTAACAAGATGAATATGCAAGTTAGCATTCGGATCAGGCTAAAAGCAATACAGGAGGCTAACAGGCAAATCAACACGCAGGCTGGACTCTAAGCAATTCAGAATATTCAGAGGAACATGGAGGCTAATTCAAAAGAAATAAAAACGCTAGACAGCAGCGAGGCTGGAGACGGAGCTACAAGCTAACATGGAAGCTAACACGATGAATATGCAAGCTAGCATCCGGATCAGGCTAGAAGCAATACAGAATGCTAACGATGCTAACGTGCAAACCAACACGCAGACTGGACTCGATGCAATACAGAATACTCAGAGGAGCATGGAGGCTAGTTCGGGAGGAGTGGAACGGACGACCCCCAAAAGAGGGACAAAGAGACGCTGGATACAACCGGACCAACCAGGACTCTGGCACCGAGGTCGGCCGGGCCGCGTGTATATTTTCCCTAACGGACTTGCACTTCCGCGTTCGGTTTGCGCAATCTGATTGGCCACTGACGTTTTTTTCAGCGCCAATCGCGTTACTCCTAACAATCGCGCCAGCAGGCTGTTACCCTAACCCTAACCCTAACCTTAAACAACTAACCCTAACCCTAACCTTAACCAACTAACCCTAACCTTAACCCTAACCTTAAACAACTAACCCTAACCTTAACTCTAACCGTAACCAACTTCGAAAGAGAGCGACTTCGAAAGAGTCGCCAAGCTTAACCAGTTTGTTAGGAGTAACGCGATTGGCGCTGAAAAAAACGTCAGTAGCCAATCAGATCGCGCAAACCGAACACGGAAGTGCAACTCCGTTAGGGAAAATATACACGTGGCCCTCCGCAAGCACGGAGGTCGCCCAGGCCGGCCAGGATGCGAGCATTGAGGCCACACACACCAACCGGGAGCCGAGCGCCGAGATCAGCCAGACCAGCCAGACCAGCCAGAAATCAAATAACGAGATCTCACACACAATGACCAAGATTCAATACCACATATTATTTGATAGTGAATTGATGTTATGATTCGAGACACACTGCAGATAACACACAGACCACTGGGAATACAGACAAGGTAAACACATTAGTTGGGAAAATTGGGACTTGATTCGGGACTAACACACAACTAAGGTCGCTTTCACACAGGGGCTGTTTGGTCCGGATTATCGGACCAGAATTCGATAGTCCGGTTTTTCGGGTTTGTGTGAATGCGGTCGAACTCGGTCCGCCGGACCAAACAGGCGAACTCTGGTCCGCCTGAAAACGTAGGTCTCGGTTCGCTTCATTGGACCAAACACGAACCAAATATAGGAAGTGCTTATTACCACTGCTCGCAGCATTCAATGCAAAACAAGCACACTGCATCTATCTCTCTATCTATCTATATATCTATATATCTAACTGTGCATCTTGGGAAGAAGGAAGAAAAAACGCTGCTTATTATATTATTATTATATATATATATAACAACGTGGTGTACAAGTTGTTTAGCGAGAGGATGGTGGTAATCGGCTTCAATAGAACAACTCGCCTCCGCTGATCTGGAGTCAGACAGAGCTCGCAGTCCACACACAGACACACACACGCGTGCGCGCGCACACACGGGCTCGCAGCCACACACACACATTTCCACTGTCCAATAGACGAGCGCCATTTTCGACCGCGTGACATTGTTCAGATAGTTTGGTGCGCCTGACAGATTGCTATGTGAACGCAGGCGAACCAAATGAAGAATGCAACAATGTTGCAACTTCACCACCAGAACCGCACCGAGTCCACCAAAACTATACGTGAAAGCGACGACGGGGAACATGGGAAAAAACATTCGGAGACCTGACCGGGAGCTCTGGAACTGTACTATCATATGAAAGATAAAAATTCAAAGACAATGTTGGACAATAATAGGGACATTGGAGAATCCCATTGGGGAATCTCCGTCGTTATAGGAGGGGCCCTCTCCAGGAGAGCCTTACCCCTCCAGCCCGCCAACGGGGGTTAAAAAGAATTACCTGGGAAGTGCCAATTGTCTTTAGTTTTTTTTTCTTTCTCTGAGTTATGTTAGAATAGCAGTTGCTTTGAATGTGCACATGGACAATTGTGAAGGACAAGAATTCAAAATGTTGGACATGAAGAGAGGCTTGGAGAATCTCCTTTGGGGGATATCTCCGTCTCTAGGGGGCTTCTTCAACAGGAGAGCTGACTCCCCTCCAAACCGCCAAAGGGGGAAAGAGTGCTAAACATATGGCTTATTTTATAATTTTTTCTTATTGTGTTGTCAGTGCTATTTTTTCATAAATGTATATAGTGATATATCGGCGGATCGACCCGGGAGAGGGGGGTCTTACGTGTTGCGGGGTCGGTGGTTGGGTCTTGTGTGTTGTGGGGTCGATGTGCGGTGGGTTATCTGTGACATGGGAGGTAACGGGCTGGGCTCGGTGAGAGGGAGCCCCCTGCACTCTCCTCTATTGGGCCTGGCCCAATCAATTCAAAAGACCCGTGTTGCAGGTGCCCGGCTCTGTGTATAGCAGTACTGGGATATGGGGGAGTCCTACTAGTGGGCCTGGGATATGGAGGTGCTCTGATTCTTGGGGAGGCCTATTGGGGGGGTCAGAGCGGATGCGCTTTGCCCAGGGGGGCCTTGTGTGTTGTGGGATCGGTGTGCGTGGGGTGGGGTTCTTGGGGACATGGGAGGTAACAGGCTTGGCTCGGTGGGGGGTGGAGTCCCCTATCCTCTCCTCTCCTCTATTGAGCCTGGCCCAAACAATTCAAGGAACCCGTGTCACTGGGGGCTCGGCTACGCGCGTAACGGACCTGGGATATAAGAAGGGCCCAACGGGCTTAGCTCGGGGGGGGGGGGGGGGGGGGACCATCGTTTTGACCCGGAGAGTGGGGTCCTGTGTGTTGTGGGGTCGATGTGCGGGGGTGGGGTTCTTTGGGACATGGGAGGTAACAGGCTTGGCTTGGTGGGGGGAGCCCCCTGCACTCTCCTCTACTGGGCCAGGCCCAATCAATTCAAGGTACCCGTGTCGCTGGGGCCCGGCTCCGTGTATAGAGGTCCTGGGATATGGGGGAGCCCTATCTCTCGGGGTGGATGGCGGGAGGGGGGGGATATTTCTTTATTATTTCTGTTATTTGAATGTATTGTCTGATGTATGTTTGTAAACTAAAACTAAAACTGCAAATAAAATTTAAAGTAAAAAAAAAAAAAAACAGATCCCGTCAGGGTCAGAGATCTTCTCCGAGACGCTCGTATATCAATACGCATGTGAACACACTCCCTCTGAACTAGGGCTGTCAAAATTGGGCAAAAATTACATTAGAATATTCCTTCTAAAAAAAGGATGATATTCGAATATCTATTGTTGCACATCTTTTTTTATAATTTTTTTTTTGTAATCATTTTTATTTATTTTTGTTTTGTTTTATTGCTTGTTATTTCCATTTTCGTTATTGTTGTTACTATGTCCTGTGAAGACCTGTTTATTGTTGTTATTACTGTATTCTGTAAAAAATATAAATAAGTTAAAAAGAATTAGGAATAAAAAAATTATTAAAATAAATTCACACAATTCGAATATCAATTATTTCAATCGAATGTATGTTTTTTTTAACAATTCGATTATAAATTTTAATACAGAATATTCGTTGACAGCCCTACTCTGAACCCAGACCTCGCGCTGCTGCTGACATACCCACTGATGATGATGCTGTCGTCGAACAAGTACACTTTGATGTGTTGGACTCCGATGGTCTCGTTGAAGCGCTGGGGCACCAGCAGCCGCAGCAGGCCCCTCAGGTCGGGGGTGTGGTACAGAGACACGCGCATCTGGGAGGTGAAGCGCTGCAGCAGCGGCAGCAGCATGGTCCTGGAATTAATCTGACCTGCAGCGCGGACACACAAACATGGGAGGTAGGACAGGTCAACCAAAGCAGGATCCATCTCTCAAGATTCAAGAGGTTTATTTGTCACATCCTGCATACAGTGAAATGTGGGTGGCCATGCCCGCTTTGATTGTGCAATAATACTAAATAATAAAATAGACATAATAAACAGGTAATAAAATAGGCATGATAAAATAGACATGCTAAAGTCCTGAGATAATGCAATACAATGTTAGCTACGAATTAAGACACTGGGTCCTATGTACACTACTATACAATATACAGTTTTTACTCTATATCCTTATGCTATACTTGCTATTTCTAAACTATACTATACAAGAACCACATCAGTTCTTTCCTTAAAGTGATCTTTATTTTCCTCGTTCCCTCAACAGTCATCTTGTAGGGGAAAAGAACACGCTGTGCCGGCTACAAACCTCTGGAGAACACGCTGTGCCGGCTACAAACCTCTGGAGCCACGGGTGTAGTCTAGTAAGATGGAGACTTTGAGGTCCGGGGCGTTGGCGTCTTGAGACCGCTCTAAAGCCTCCTCCATGCAGTCCACCTGAAAAACACGGTGCATGGTGTCAAACATATGCTTAGTGAAAGATTTGGGGTGTTTTTCATTGATCAGGACAGTTTAGGTATTATATAACTATAGTGCCATAACACCTTTTAATTAAGGCAAAGTGGGGTTTAGCCTCTGACTAAATCGGTATTTAGACATTTCACTCCATTTTCTGTAGAAGCTCAGGGCCTGTGCCAGTGGCCACAGTCATAATAACTGATAAGCCGCCAATGTCTCTAGGGGAAAGACAGAGTTAGATTCAAGCTGTTTCGAGGTCAGCATTCGAGAGAGAGAGAGAGAGAGACGTTGCCTAGGAGATGAAAGCGAGGTCGCAAATTACAAAAGATAGTGGTAGTTCGCTCAATAGTTGCAGTCGAGTCGGAACATCAAAGACAGAGCACACAGTGGTAAAGCGACAGGGCAATCCCCCTGCTGGAGAGCAGAGCGGGGGGGAAAGGGAAATGGAGTGCATGGCAGAGGAGAGCGAGACAGACAGATGGATATTTTCTTAGCTTTCTTATACCTTTAAAGACTTTCAATTAGTTTCATTCTGTACGAGAACCTTTGTTTATGCAAATAAATATCCTTCTGATTAGGGATGTCCCGATCAAGTTTTTTTGCTCCCGATCCGATCCCGATCATGTGATTTTGAGTATCTACCGATACCGATATTTCCCGATCCGATCAAAAAAAATAATTTTTTTTTTTTTTTTTTACATTTTTTTTATTCAACAAACATGACCATGTTCACGTCTTAAACTCATACTGAGGCCTTAGTTTTGGTTTTAAATTGCATATAATCACTCATTTATTTATTGTCACACAGAGCAGAAGAATTTTGCCAAAACAAACCAATAGTATCCAGCTGCAGAACGGCAGACCAGCCACACTTTCAGACCCAAACGCATTTCCTTTGATTTAATTATACATCAAATGATTTATGTCAAGGATTGCAATGCCTCGCTTGAATGAAGTTAACTTTTCACCTGGATAACGTCAACATTCAGAGTGAATGTAATGTGAGAAATTGGGGACGATTTTTTATTTTTTTTTTGGTCTGATAGTGTGGCTGGTCTGCCGTTCTGCAGCTGGATACTATTGGTTTGTTTTGGCAAAATTCTTCTGCTCTGTGTGACAATAAATAAATGAATGATGATATGCTATTTAAAACCAAAACTAAGGCCTCAGTATGAGTTTAAAACGTGAACATGGTCATGTTTGTTGAATAATTTTTTTTTTTTTTTTTTTAATAATTCCAGATTTTTTTTATTTTTTTTTTGTCGATCCCGATCTTCGGTAAATCACGTGATCGGCCCCGATCCCGATCACATGATCGGATCGGGACATCCCTACTTCTGATATGAGACGACGATTCCAGTACATTTTTGTCCAGATGCATTAACGGGGAGAGAGACAGTGTTTTAGTCAGTCCATGGGAGGACAGAATTCCACCGAACGAGTGCCTCAACAATACTAAATATACACAACGCATGAATGCAGATACTTCACGGAAGGCTGATAACAATCAACGAAAGGCTGAAAACACTGATATCTCTCATTAGGCATGCTGACTGTTTTACGCACACGCACACACACACAGACAGGATACGCCACAACTAGGGATGCCCCGATCACGTTTTTTGCCACCGATACCGATCACCGATCGTCTATGAGCCATATCGGCCGATACCGATCGTTTTTGGTTTTATAATATATATTTTTTTTAATATATAAATATATTTTTTAATATATATATATATATTATATAATTATACTTGTAGTTGTATTATCTGCGAGACATCGCCACCAAGCAACAAGTCAAAATGCTCGCTATCTGCAAACAGCTCCACTGTCTGTGTGTATACTCTGCTTTGGTCAAATCACATTCAGCATGCCCTCAGCTAGCCCCTTTCGTGACTGCGATGCAAGCCAGGGGCTCGAATATGCATCGAATCAATGTTATAAGACATTGATATCAGGAGCTATCTGTAGCTACTGCTAGCCAGCTAGATAACGTTAAGACAACGCCTCAGTGAACTATTTAGTTTACTGGGTCATTTCGTGTAAACAGTGAGCTAACATGAGCTAACGTTAGCTACCTAGCTAACGGAGGTATCATGCACTCGACTATTGCTGGAGAATTTGTTGATATCAGGAGCTATTCCATCTACCTTCCTAGCGAATGCCCGTTCGCTAGAGAGTAAGATGGATGATTTACGTGCGCGGGTCCGATTCCAGCGAGAGATGAGGGAATGCAATATCCTGTGCTTCACCGAGACCTGGCTGAAACCAGTGACTCCCGATCACAGCATCTCTCCCTCCGACTCCTTCACCATCTTCAGAGCGGATCGTACAGAAGCCTCCGGGAAGAGCATCGGCGGGGGGCTATGCCTTATGACCAACAACGGCTGGACTAGCCCCGGGGAAGTGAAGATACTCTCCCGTTCATGCTCTCCCGACATGAAACACCTCACGATCCAATGTCGTCCGTTCCATCTTCCGCGCGAATTCACTGCAGTGATCATGACTGCAGTGTACATCCACCCCCAGGCGAACGTCGGCAGGGCGCTAGGGGAACTACACGACCATCTGAACGCGCACCAGATCAAGCATCCGGACGCAGCCATGATCGTAGCCGGGGACTTCAATCAGGCGAATCTGAAGAAAGTCATGCCGTCTTTCTTCCAGCACATCGTCTGCTCCACAAGGGGAGGAAATACACTCGACCACTGCTACACCCCGTTCAGAGCCAGATACAAGGCTGTACCGGCTCCACCATTAGCGGGAGCAACAAACACGTCGGATCATGCCGCCATCTTTTTGGTCCCAGCGTATAAACAGAGATCACGTGACGCCGTCGTGTCACGTGAGGTAAAAAAATGGGACGACCAATCAGAGGCCACGTTTCAGGACGCACTAGATGACGCCGACTGGGGAATGTTCAGGAGGAGTAACAGTGACGTCAGCGATTTCACAGACGCTGTAGTGTCATTCATAACAACACTGGCTGATAGTATCGTCCCCACAAAGAAGGCGAGGGTGTTCCCAAACCAGAAACCATGGGTGGACAGTACCATCAGAGCAGCCCTGAACTCTCGCACCACTGCTTATAACCGGGGCAGAGAGTCAGGAAACATGGAAGAGTACAAGACAACAGTCTACACTCTGTGCAAGGCTGTCAAACTTGCTAAGAGGACGTATGCCGACAAGATGGAGGCACAAATGGCACAGAATGACACAAGAGGCTTATGGCAGGGACTGAGGGCTATAACTGACTACAAAGTCAGCGCCCCCTCAATGGGGAGCGACGACGCCTCCCTTGCGGACCAGCTCAACACCTTCTATGCGTGGTTTGGTGCAAACAGTGGCACTGCTAGCCCAACGGCTAGTGACGTCACTGGTGCGCCGGCTGTTGTGGAGGGGGGGGGGGCATCCGCGGGGGGGGGGGGGACGCTCTCTCATTGACGGTACACAGTGTGAGAAGAGCATTTATGCAGGTGAACACCAGGAAGGCTGCTGGCCCAGATGGTATAACAGGACGCATACTTAAGTCCTGTGCCAACCAGCTTGCCCCGGTGTTCACCGCCATATTTAATCAATCCCTGGCGGAGTCGGTGGTCCCTGCCTGCTTCAAGATGTCTACCATCATCCCTGTACCGAAGAAACCCTCCCCAACATGTCCAAATGACTACAGACCGGTGGCACTCACCTCTGTGGTCATGAAATGTTTTGAGAGGCTGGTCAAGGACCACATTTGTGCCTCCCTCCCCAGTGATATGGACCCTATGCAATTTGCATACAGGACAAACAGGTCCACTGACGACGCGGTCTCCCAGGTACTGCACAGCACCCTCTCCCACCTTGACCGTCAGAAGGGGGGCTATGTGAGATTGTTGTTCATTGACTACAGCTCAGCGTTCAACACCATAGTCCCCACCAGACTGGTGGACAAGCTGATCGAGCTGGGTCTGAGCTCCGCCCTGAGCGCCTGGGTACTGGACTTTCTGAGTGAAAGACCCCAGGCGGTCAGGGTGGGGGGTCAGACCTCCAACACCATCACCCTGAGCATCGGGTCCCCCCAGGGCTGTGTTCTAAGCCCCCTGCTGTACTCACTCTACACACACGACTGTGTGGCCAAGTTCAGCTCCAACTCCATAGTGAAGTTCGCAGACGACACGGTGGTGGTGGGGCTGATCTCGGACAACGACGAGAAGGCCTACCGGGAGGAGGTTGAGGTACTGGAACGCTGGTGCCAGGACAACAGCCTGCTCCTGAACATTGGTAAAACCAAGGAGCTGATCGTGGATTATAGGAGAGGACAGCAGGAGACACACACACCACTGATGATTAACGGGGCTACCGTGGACAGGGTGAGCAGCTTTAAGTACCTGGGGGTCCACATCTCAGAGGATCTGACATGGTCAACACACATAGACACAGTAGTAAAGAAGGCGAAACAGCGCCTCTACCACCTGAGACAGTTAAGGAAGTTCAGAGTATCAGGGAAGATACTCCAGTCCTTCTACTCAGGAGCTGTAGAGAGCATCTTGACTGGAAACATCACTGCCTGGTATGGAAACAGCACGGCACAAGACAAGAAGGCCCTACAGAGAGTGGTGCGCTCAGCCGAGCGTACCACGGGTATTGCACTACCTCCCCTGCAGGTTCTATACAACAAGAGGTGCAAATCCAGAGCCTGCAGGATAATGAAAGACCCTCACCACCCCAATAACAGCCTGTTCCAGCTGCTGAGGTCAGGCAGAGGCCTGCGAACCCCAGCTACTAGGACAGAGAGGCTTAGGCTCAGCTTCTTCCCCCAGGCCATCAGAGTCCTGAACAATGAACATTGAGTACCACTGTAACACTTTAGCATGAGCGGGCACACACTCAGGCCGCACGCACCCTCACTTATTGCCAAAAGTAAAGGCCACTTTAAATTAGTATTAGCAACAGTAACAGTGTATTGCACTACTATTACTACTACTGTTAACTGTTACCCGTTATTGCACAAATTTATTGTTACCTGCTACCTGTTATTGCACAATTTTATTGCAAAAATTTTTTTGTATTGGATTCTATTATATGTTGTACCAATTGCACATCGTTGCGGGCAAGACCACCCGCATTTCATTGTATATCCGTATGCCGTGACAAATAAAACTCTTGACTTGACTTGACTATCAGTAGCTAGCCAGCTAGATAATGTTAGACAATGCCTCATGTATTAAACTAAAGGTGAATAGTTGATAATTGTTTAAACAGTAACGTTAGCTAGGTAGCTAACGTTAGCTCACAGAGGTCGCATGCACTAGAGCAGACTATTGCCGGAGCCTCTGTTGACACGGGTCTGGGAGGGGGAGGAGGAGGAGGAGGAGGGGCAGCGGTGCGCTGCAGCAGCAGCTGTGTGCCTGAGAGAGAAGTCAGCGAGTGAGAACTCCGCTAAGAATTGGATCATGTTTTTCTATCGGTTTTCACGATCTGCGAAAATAAAGCATTATCGGAATTCACCAATCTCATATTTATACCGAATATCGTCCGATACCGATCGCTGGCCGATCGATCGGGGCATCCCTGGCCACAACCTACACCTTCCAGACAGGACTGTTCTTACCAGGTCCTGCTCCAGGGGTCCTGTTCCGAGATATAGCGAGGCCATCACCACTCGCCTCTTAGCTGTCCTTATGCGTGCCTGAAGAGAAAAATGCAAAGCAAGAAAAAAAAGATTCCATCAATAGTAAACAGCGTCAGGCCATGTGTTTAACTACTTTCAGGCATGAGTTGCAATTGATATAAATCAATTGTGTTGGCATGAAATGCTATGATAACAAATGACCGAAGCGCGTTTCCTGCTAGTATAATGTCACATCAACACTGAACCCATAGTGCACCCAAATTAAGATTGCAGCTCATAACTAGCCCTGAGTCGCGGGTATATCCAGTGTAAAGAGCAGCATGGGTTGCGCTGAGAAATATGGCAAGTTGGGCAACGGTTCTGAACTTACCCTTTCACTACCACACTACAGATGGTTAACTGTCTATAAGCAGGAGTGTCAAACTCATTTTCACAGAGGGCCACATCAGCATTATGGTTGCCCTCAAAGGGCCAAAGACCGTATAAATGTTAATGTAATGTAAAATAAATGTAGCTACTCATTTACATATTGTTAAACATGTTGTTTCTGTATTTATTATAGGGCTGGGCGATAAAACGATAACGATAAATATCGCGATAAATTATTTCCTCGAAATAAACATGAAACGTGGTCGCAAAGTTTCGATATATCGATTTTCCAAGTTTGGCCCGCTCAGCCGCGGCTCAACACACTCACTAACAACAGCCAACGTTACGTGATGACGTGACGTGATTACGCACCACGGCTCCAGATGCGCCACTGTTTTGGTTTAGGACTCAAGGCTGGCGCTAGGATAACTAGTTTGCACAGCTCTATGTTATATATTTACGTGCCGTGTATGCGTGTGACGTGAATTCTGATGCCACGGTTATAGTAGTGTGTGATATACGGTGGACGTCGTTGCAATGTATTCTGGCGGAACAGAGTATTTTAGGGATATTTAGGACATTTGGATACATGCGTGGCTATGATAATTAGCTTGCACGGCGCGATTTTATATATTTACGTGCAGAGTATGTATGAGGCGTGAATTCTGATGCCACGGTTATAGTAGTGTGTGATATACGGTGGACGTCGTTGCAATTTATTTGGGCGGAACAGAGTATTTTAGGGATATTTACTAGTACATTGTCATGGGATTGTCTCGCTCTGGCTAACTGCTAACGTGCGCGGACTGATGACGACATCAACTCGAGACATTCGCAGCAGAAAAACAAGTCCATCGGCGCCGGGCATAATAAGTTAATTAAACTTGACAGACATTATATCGACGATAATTATCGATATCGAGTTATATGAAAATAATTTTATAATTTTATCACGATAACGTTTTTGGCTATATCGCCCAGCCCTAATTTATTACTTATTCAAGTTACACATATTGCATATCGCTGCTGGCGGGACAAAACCTCCTAACTCCATATATATATATATATATTTTTTTATCAACTCAATAGATCATCCTCCATGTATGTGTGGTTTTACAAAGTCTACACAATGGGAAAGCATTAAACCAATCATCTGTCTAAACCTCGTAACTCTATTCGCCCTCAAATCTGTGTTCGTTTTTTTAATCTGCTGAAAAGTTGGGTTTTGTCCCGATCCGATCACGTCCGAAGATCGGCAAAAAAGTCATTTTTTTTTACCAGAGCTCTTGGGGGCCACATCAAATGACGTGGCGGGCCACATTTGGCCCGCGGGCCTTGAATTTGACACCTATGGTCTATAGTGTGGTAGTGAAAGGCTTAACCTTCTTTTTTTTAAATCCACTTTTTCTCCTCTTTTTCTATTTTTCTCCCATCCCAATTCCGCTGTGCCAATTCTCCCCTCCCCTGTCTTGAACGTTGCTCGCATATGCCCCCCACTGGCCGGTTGTAGGGAGGATAGAAGCCTTGCATCACGTCACGTGTCCCCTCCGATACACGAGGAGGCAGCCTGTCACATCTTTTCACCTGCCAGCGCAGACTCTCATTGGGGGGTGTAACGTTTGGGAGGCTCACACTACCCCCGCCATTTCCTGTCTCTGCTGTGCAGGCGTCCCCCAACCGACCTGTAGGAGTCGCTGTCCACAACGTCCAGATTACCACCCATCGACTTCCACCCGCTAACTCTGCCAATTGAGCCAGTATGACGGCCGGCCCAAGCCGGAGGCAACGCCGACAGCCGGATTCGAACCCGGTGTCTCTTGCGTTGGTGACGAGCGCAATGTCCACTGCGCCACCCAGCCAAAGGCTTAACCTTCTATAGTGTGGTAGTGAAAGGCTTAACCCTTTGTAGTGTGGTAGTGAAAGGGTTAACCTTCTGCAGTGTGATAGTGAAAGCATTAACCCTTTGTACTGTGGTAGTGAAAGGGTTCAACAAAACCAGCCGGGAAGGCAGGTGACGATCCCTTACTCAAGTTCAAGTTTCTTTATTAGTTGTCATACAGAAGTACAGAATACTTTTATACAAAATGCTTCTTTCCGTTACGCTCCAGACTGTGCTAGACAAAAATAGATAAGTATAAAATAAAATAAGTATAGCAAGTATAAAATAGAAGTCACGTACGTAGGCACAAGTGTTCAGTATGTACATATGTACAATGTTCAATGCAGAGTAGAAGTAACTGAGTTACCATACAATATACTATACAATATACTAATATACAATATACTATATAGTGCAAAGCAGAAATGGGATGAGGTACAATTTAGGTACAATTTACAGTAAGGTGTAATGAGGTATGGGCTGTAGTGCAAATTCTTTACCAATAAATATAAAGTGTGATTAGGTGTTCTAAAGGGTGTAAAGTGGGTGCTGCAGTGAGTTGTTTGTTTAAAGTGAGTGTGTGTGTGTGGATGTGTGTGCTGTGAGTGCATTTGATGGTTGTTACATAGTGTTATTGTTCGTTGAGCATCCTGATGGCCTGGGGATAGAAGCTTCTTCTGAGTCTTTCTGTGCTTGCCATGAGACTCCAGTATCGCTTGCCTGACCGCAGCAGTTCAAAGAGGCAGTTGTTTGGGTGGCTGGAGTCTTTGATAATTCTCTTAGCCTTACCCATGCACCGCTTGTTGTAAATGTTCTGGAGAGTGGGAAGACCCCCTCCAATTGTGCGTTCGGCTGAACGGGCCACGCTCTGTAGTCTGCTACGGTCTTGTGTGGTGCTCAGTGATGCCACTAACGCGTTACTAAGTAACGCGTTATTGTAATCTGATTACTTTTCCCCGAAAATAGTAATCTAACGTTACTATCTCATCATAATGCAGGCGGAATGCAGTATTTTCGTTCGTTTTCGACAGTCAAATATACGTTTGGAAAGCTTTTCCTTGTATTGGGGAGTGACGTCACAGCACGCAACCTCGCGTGTTGAGCCATGCTGGTGGGCGCGGCTGTTATTGTTATTATCAGGCTGACCTGCGAGCTAGCAGGGAGACGCTCGCGCTCGTAACGCTTTCTTGCACTGGAAGTTCACTAGTCTACTTAACGTTTGTGTAAGCTAAGCCGGGTGAAAAAAACATTCACTTTGCGGAGGAAACAAAATACTGTCTACCGCATATGGAATATACAGCACAGCACGACCATCGACTTCTACAGGACTCGGAGCTGCACCAGCCAAACAGTATGTTCCACCTTTGAGTTAAACATCTTTTGCATTGCACTATTCATGAACATGGAACACCATACTGCAGTATGTAGGTTGTCAGTAGCACACTGACAACACTGCAGTATATATATTCCCTCCCCGCCGTATGTATATACTCTGTCAGGATCTAGGGGTAACAGTACTGTATATTTGAATACCGCTTATGTCACAAATGTATCAGTACTAAATACCTATATGTCCCTATGCCATAAATGTCATGTATGTTGTGTATGTCATAAATGTCTATATGAATTGAAAATGGGGGACCCTGATGGAAACAAGACAAACGTCTTTCTCAGGTCTGCATCCCCTTAACAATTGTATGTATTGAGCCGTACTGTATTGTACCCATTCTGCAATCTGTTAAATAAAGTTTTCATTCATTCATTCACACAATAATAAATAATAATAACGTAGAACCATATCTGAATGGGGCAGGCCTCAAAGGTAGGCTACATATCAGCCTACATGTGGTGTTATTGACCATTTATCTTTTGTGAAATCTATAGATCTATAGATAGCAAGATAGGCCTACCTGCCCTATTAGTACATTTTACTCAAACTGAGTACATTTTACTAATTTTTTTTTGTCATTCTTATGTTGTGGCAGCAGCAGGGACGACGACTTCGTAACCTAGTTACTTTCAAAGTAACTAAGTTACTCTGATAATCAAGTAATCAGTAAAGTAACTAAGATTACTTTTTAAAGGAGTAATCAGTAATCAGATTACTTTTACAAGTAATCTGTGGCATCACTGGTGGTGCTATTCCCAAACCAGGAGGTGATATTGCCCGTCAGGATGCTCTCTATTTTACACGAGTAGAAGTTCTTAAGGATCTTCTGACTGACTTGGAACTTCCTTAGGCGCATGAGGAAGTAGAGGCGTTGTCGTGCCTTCTTCACAACACTGTCAATGTGTGTGGTCCATGTCAAGTCCTCGGATATGTGGACTCCGAGGTACTTAAAACTGTTCACTCTCTCAACCGGTGCTCCGTCGATGCTGAGGGGGCTGTAGTCCCTGACCCCTGACCTCCTAAAGTCCACAATCATCTCCTTTGTTTTGCTGACGTACTATGTGTGCATGCATGTGTGTGTCTATCTGAGAGAGAGAGAGAGAGAGCATGAAAACTATAAACCAAAGTACCACGCCCATCAACACACCCCTTTCTGCATTCATTCCCCTCACAGGTATAAAAATAGGCTCTCATACCATTACGTCACACCTTTTTAACAAACAATAGGTCCCTTTTTCCTGGCCCAAGAGACACTTTGTCGTGACGTGGATGGGTGAACACAGGTGTAACGGATACAATAGTTCTATTCATCTCCTGTCACCCCATGCTCACCTTCATTGCTTGGTAGAACTGGTCGGGGGAGGTGAGGATGTGGATGTGGGTGCTTGGCACCCGGAAGGCCGGCACGTGCTCCGCCATCCATCTGAAGCGGGCATGGAGGCCGTCTGTGCCCTGAGCTCCAGCCGACCCAGTGGGCCTGGAGATGTGGAAGGGCGCCGGGTCGGCTTCTGCCAGGAGAGGAGCCAGCAGCAGCACTGAGGACCTGGAGCAGACGGGGGACATGTGTCGGGATCAGTTTACGTTTGCAGACATTCTTGACTTGCATGATATGTATTTTAAACCCTTAACCCTTTCACTGCCACACGACAGAAGGTTAACCCTTTACTATCACACAACCGATGGTCGCCGGCTGTCGTTTGTGGCAGTGAAAGGGTTAACCTTCTGTGTATCATCGCAGTGAAAGGGTTAACCGATTTGGTAGTGTGGCAGTGAAAGGGTTAAAAGGCTGCACCTTGTTGTGAGCAGTTTCATCAGTCCAATCTACAAGAGGAAGTTGACTAGATTCAATATCATGATTAACATGGGCCCGTTCTCGTTTTGCTTTTAACACTTTGACTGCCGGAAAACGCTTAAAAGCGCCATTCCCGGCCATGCTCAAGTTGCCGGAGGACGCTTTACAGCGTCCTTATATCAATATTTCAAAAATCTGCGATCGGATTCATATTTCCCCTCCGCTGGCCTGAGATCCACCAGGAGGACCCACTGAGCTCTCTGGCGGTTCAGGAGCGCCATCTGGTGGCCGATCGGCGCAATCGCCAAACAGGAAGTGCTATGGAGGTTGTGCTGGTCGGCCGTATTACTTCCGGGCACTCTGTTTGGCTACCGGGACTCGATCTCGACACAATACATAGCGATCGATTGCCAATAACTCGATAAACAACATGATTTGGACATATATACTATTATACAAGCTGGAAATGGACCCGATATTTCTACATACCATAATAGGTAAATGACTGTTCCACGCTCATCGCCCAACGGCGCGAGGAGGATACGGTAAGATTCAGCGTTATTTTTGATCGTATTCCATATAAACTGTTATGATGAACATATCACCCACACTAGATGAATGATATAACGCTGCCCACGGAATTATAAACGATCCCCCGCCCATCCGGTCATCATCAGATCATACGTAGATCATTCTAGAAGTACGTCCAATTGAATTTTTTTATATCGCCCCGATTGCCATCAAACTGTATTTCATCATCAATATAATGCATTTGGGGCTATATATCACGTTCTGGAGAAAGCTGCAGAAAGAGATGAAAACATACTTATACATTAGACCATACTTTACTATGAATATGTGAATGAAAAAGTTTAACGTTGCTACACAATGAACAATACATATAGGACTTTGAATGGGCCCTAATAATGGCAATGTAGCAATAGAATTTAAAAAGTTATAGCCCAGGCCTGTACACTGCGATGATCTCGTCGCAAATTGCCCCTTAATTTGGCCGTTGCGAGTTGGAAATATTATTTGGGAGCAACGTTGCGAGTTGTGATTTCAACCCTTCATTCGCATTTCACTCCTTAATTAATCCATACAAATTGGATACATTTTTTAAAAAACATTAGCCTACAACCAAGGCTGTACAGTGTCGTGGTGCTATGAAAGAATCTGTCGGCAATGAATGAACTTACTGCGATCACCGATAGCCTGAGTGAAAAAAAAAGATTTGCGTGTGGAGTGAATCTGGGTCACGCTTAGGCCTGCCACGATAACAAATTTTGCTGGGCGATTAATTGCCCCCGAAAATATCGCGATAAGCGATATTATTGCGACCGGTTAGAGAATTTTTTTTTGAGAAATTTATTTCCCAAAACTTTTATTTTGAAGCCCACCGCTCCGTCTTTTCCGGTGTTTTAGACTTTTATTTTGAAGCCCACCGACCGGACCGGAAGTATTGTTGTTATTATCCTAGCTTGCTGATGCTGCTGGTGGACTGGGGCCAGCTAACGTTAGCTTGCTGATGCTACTACTACTTCGACATGCTGCTAATGGGCTGGGGCCAGCTAACGTTAGCTTGCTGATGCTGCTGGTAGATCGACATGCTGCTAGTGGACTGGGGCCAGCTAACGTTAGCTTGCTGATGCTGCTGGTAGATCGACATGCTGCTAGTGGACTGGGGCCAGCTAACGTTAGCTTGCTGATGCTACTAGTAGATCGACATGAGCTAATGATAAAACAAATGTTGAGATTGTTGGTGAACAACTAACTTTAAGTTAGTTTTAACGTTAGCTACTAACGTTAAAACGCTAACGTTACACTACAAATAACGCTACTTGGTTAAAAGGAGCAACACTATTGAGAAATGTAGTTAAGCTATGTGGTGTTGCCCCACGGAGCTCCTGTGCTGTGCTCTCTGCTCTGTAGTAAAGCCAGCGGCCCGCCTCCCAACACGGACAGTGACTGACAATGGGCACTGGTTCCGCCTCATTAAAACAAACGCGCAAATAGCAATTAATCGCGCCCGTCAAAATCATTGCATTAATTTTAATTATCGCGGCAATTAATCGATGTATTGCTTATCGCGGCAGGCCTAGTCACGCTATATACTTGGTACTTGTAGTCTATCGTGCGATTAAAGACCATGTCCCTATCTGCGTAGTCTATACATCCAACACCAAATCCCATAATTCCTAGCAAAACGAAACTGAATGTGGCCTCTCTTCCTTTCAACATCGCCAAAGAAGCACCTCATTTCAATACATTTAAGACGCAAATTTTGCTCTGCAAGAACAACGGAGTGGATATCAGTCCATCTTATGACAACCACGTCCGATGTGGAGAGATGATAAGATGATGATGATTGACGTGATGATGTTATGATTGATTGACGGGGAGTCGGACACGGACACTTCTAACGTTCAGGTTCAGCCATCGATTTGGTGAGTAGTAGTAGCCCACTATTAGGACGTGAAATACTGTCTACTTAAATTTATAAAATATCAACCTATCTATCTAATAATGAGACAATATGCAAATAAGATAATACTAATAATTGTCACAGTGTCCCCGTATATGAAATGAAAGTGGCTTGCAACTTTACTGCTGGTAAAATCACTGTTTATTTCTCGTTTAGCATAGTATTACATTCCACTTCTATAAACAATCAAAGTCCTACCGTAAGAGCCTCATACGGGTCAATTAAACCTTTTTGATTAGTCTTTCCTTCGAGCTAAGTTGGACTGAACATTTCACTGTCAAAAGCGCAAATGTAAATAAGGTTGCGTCGCAACACGGTTTTCAAAATAAAGGTCACATATACAAATACCTCTCAATTCTTACTAAAAAAAGTCCCGGATATACATAAACATTAATTGGCATAGATCTCTATAAACGGCCCAATACATTGATCACTTTAGGCACACACTGAAACCAGTAACATCACAAATATGAAGCAGGTAATTACCCATACAAATAATAAACCTTTCATGGGGTTATTTACAATAATAATTCATTTGATTTCTAAAGCACTTTTCATTGTGAAACAAATGTATGCAGAGTTTCTTGTCCTCCTGATTAATGCAATGGTGTGTGTGTTGTGGTGATCTCATTCAAGGAGCACTACACAAGCGCGTGCACACACACACACACACAGTTTGTTGTTTTTGTTCCATTAGTGATTTACACACTTTCTCGGTTGGTTCATTATAAAAGATACAAACCTGAAAACAAACGCACTTAAATGTTAAATAAAAGGACCACAGTAATGAGGCAGGAACATATTTTTTAAATAATGGTAAAATTGTTATTTAAAAATGTGCCCCTAAAAAATATTTTTTGCCCCTAAATTTCTCATTTAGGGGCAAGTGTGCCCCTAGTGAAAAAGCTTAGCGTACAGCCCTGTAGCCCTGCAAAGAAGGGGAATTTCTCCATAGACAAATAGCGCTGGCAATCCACAGTCATTTTCCGGATTTCTGGCCGGCACCCATAGTGTTAAGATGGCCATTAATACTTAAGCCATGTATAAACTATGAAACAGAAACCCACCATAATAATACAGCTGGGGTCTAAAATGTCTTTCAGCATAGAAATAGTCATTGGTATATTATATAATTCAGATGAGTCATTTTGAGTTCATTTAGAGAAAGATAGAACCCAGGATTTGCTAAATGCATTTTTTTGTGTGGTGGTGGATTGCTCAGAGCATTTGTCTACTAAATAGCCATAACTTTGAGTAAATTAAATCAGAAAAAGGCCTTGATGACAAGAGGTAGCCTATTTATTTGAATGTATGTCAATGTTAATGTTAGCCTACTTAAGCTGGGGACACAGGACGCCGAAGCACCGTGAAGTGAAATTCTGGAGCGAGCAGGAGCCTGGCTGTTCACACACAGAAGTGTTCACACCAGAAGAGCAGGAGCCTGGCTGTTCACACCAGAAGAGCAGGAGCCTGGCTGTTCACACCAGAAGAGCAGGAGCCTGGCTGTTCACACCAGAAGAGCAGGAGCCTGGCTGCTCACACCAGAAGAGCAGGAGCCTGGCTGTTCACACCAGATGAGTAGGAGCCTGGCTGTTAGTGTCTACTGTCCACACCAGAAAATCAGGAGCCTGGCTGTTCACACCAGAAAATCAGGAGCCTGGCTGTTCACACCAGCAGAGCAGGAGCCTGGCTATTCACACCAGAAGAGCAGGCGCCTGGCTGTTCACACCAGAAGCCTTTTCTCTGCACCTGTCAACAGGAGATTCTACTCCTCCGTTTTAGCATGTTATGTGTAAACGGTTATGCGTTTTAGCCTATTATTAGTCAGATATTAATTAATGCATGATGTTTTTGTTTTATTGTATTTCTCATGCGTGAAACAATAAAAGGGCATTCAAGAAAAGTTCTCTGTACTTTACTCTCCCTCTCTGAAGTCTAAACTTCACAACACACAATCTAAAACCCCTTACCTCCCTCTCCCAAACCGATCTTGTATCTCAATGGGACTTCCTGGTTAAACAAATTTTAAAAAGAGTTAAAAAAAAATAAAAAAGTGATTTGATAATTGCATCATTCCAAATCGCGATTTCGATTTAAAATCGATTAATCGTGAAGCCCTAGTGGGAAGCCGGTAGAATATGAGTCCTAGTCGTTGCAACAGCGACTCCTTCAGCAGGGAGATCTGGGGGAGACAGCATGAACCTCTGCATGCGCTACACTCTCCCAGTGAAACTCCTAGCCGTCAGGTGAAAAGAAGTGGCTGGCGACTCCACATGTATCAGAGGAGGCATGTGGTAAGTCTG
Source organism: Notolepis coatsorum (assembly GCF_963971535.1). Classification (NCBI taxonomy): domain Eukaryota; kingdom Metazoa; phylum Chordata; class Actinopteri; order Aulopiformes; family Paralepididae; genus Notolepis; species Notolepis coatsorum. The sequence goes on from NC_140174.1 coordinate 47,047,331, forward strand.
AATGAATGAATGAATGAAAACTTTATTTAACAGATTGCAGAATGGGTACAATACAGTACGGCTCAATACATACAATTGTTAAGGGGATGCAGACCTGAGAAAGACGTTTGTCTTGTTTCCATCAGGGTCCCCCATTTTCAATTCATATAGACATATATGACATACATGACATACAGATAGTCAGTACTGCTACATCTATACATTTATGACATACCAGATTTGCAAATACAGTACTGTTTGTGATACAGAAGGAGTCAAGAAAAGGGAGTATATACATTTGACGTAGAAACTGTACATTGGAGGTTGGGTGGGGGGGGTTGGGTACATTGGGATATTGACAACCATACTGGGTAATTTACATTGGAGGTGGTTGGGGGGGGGGGGGGGGGCGGGGGGCATACTGTATAAACAAGTAACACTGTACATTGAGGGGGGGGGGGAGGAGACACTGTACAAACAAACACAATTGTACATTGAACTATTGACAAAACCATACTAGGTAAATGACTGTACATTGGAGGGGGTTGGAATGATTGGGTTAGGATATTTACAGGGGCCAGTGTTGAATTGCAGTCTCCCGTAGGTGTCCCTTGAGAGAGGTTTTGAAAGTGGGTAGTGATCCACATTCCTTTACAGCTTTGGGTAGGGCGTTCCACATTGATGTGGCATAATTGCGAAACGTGTTTAGTCCCTTATTTGAGCCGAATCTGGGTTTGACATGATTTGTGGAGCTCCCTCTGGTGTTGTGATCGTGGTATTCACTGACCTTTGGGAAGTATTTTGACATGTACATGGGTACCTTGGTCGTGTAGTGTATCTTGTAGACCAGGCCCATTGCAAGTTGTTGTACTCTGTCGTCTACTCTAAGCCATCCTAGGTTGTCGAAGTGGGCAGGGGTGAGGTGGGTTCTAGGAGTAAGGTCAAGCAGTAGTCTGACCAGTTTGTTTTGAGATGTTTGTAATTTTGTTTTTAGCGCCTTTGAGGTGCTTTGGTACCATGAGGTGCAAGCATAGTCGTAGTACCCCTGAATGAGTGCTCCTGCCAGAGTCTTCAGGGTGTTCTTGTTTACCAGAGAGGAGATCCGGTACAAGAATCGAGTTCGTTGGTTGAGAGTCTACACCCTTCCCTTCCCAGCACAACGACCAGGAAGGGAATTGGTGTAACAACTAAATTGGGGGATGGGAGAAAAGGACATAGAAAACACACGTAACGAGCACTTGGCATGGGCCCTAGCTGGCTCAGTCACCACGACTCCTTAGAGACAAGTCAGAATCAGGTTCTGGGAAGCAGCCTATTCAATCACCCTTTCTTGTTTCTGGAATCACAAACAAAAGGGCAAAGGGGAGAGGCTCAGTCAACAGTGTTGAAAGCACTCACAGACACACACACACACACACACACATTTGTATATTGAAGACCCACACAAAAACAGTTGTTTTTATGGTGTGTGTGTGTGTGTGTGTGTGTGTTTTCTCTGTCTGTGACCTTGGATATTCACTCAACCCCACATTTTCCCCTGTCACTTTGCCACAAAAACACACCATTATGTTCGGAATCTACAAACCACACTACATGAGACAGGGGAGGGTTGTCAACCTCTGGTGAGACTCAGACAGTCATTCCACTACATTCCATTGTGCTTATCAGCTTCTTCACTGGCAGCATCACGTTATGTACACATGTGCATTAAACACATGTACCAACATTTTCAATACCCGATACCTTAATTTTCTGAGTTATATGCTGTGTGAGACAAACAGAGGTGTTGTTACATTTTGGATGATTTTGGATTGTGGTTCAACAGAATAAATATCTTGGAACAAACATGACAGTGTCATTCGATACGAAAATCCGATACCACAGCATTTTTCGATACTCATAGTATTGAGCCAATATTATCGATACCATAAAAGTATTGCATTTTGAGACCCAGCCCTAGTAATGGGACACAGAGTTCAGCCATGTGAAAGGAACAGGGTTTGGTTGATGTTTGGGTTTAGTACAACCCGCAGACTAACCATGAGAGGGGAAAACGAGATTCAAACAGCGCAGCTTAGTTTAAGGCTCCACTCCTCAGCCAGTGACTATGCTGGCCTGCGCCAATAGACCTATGGCAAGCTACACCTCATGGGTATGACTCATCTGGCTGGCTGGATTGGTACTTATGTAATGAAACATGGAAAGGGGATTTCCCCTTGGCAGGCCTCTCATCCAATCACAGACCACACGAAGCCACAGAGACTCTCCGACCGGCCGCTGTATAAGGAGAACGGCTTCATATCGAGTTCAGAGCACCGTCTTTCACTGTGGCGCAAGCTACAATATTTATCTCAAGGACTCTGTTAATAAAGGGCGGCTGGGTGGCGTAGCGGAGATTGCGCTCGTCACCAATGCAAGAGACTCCGGTATCGAATCCCAGTCTCAGCATTGCCTTCGGCTTGGGCCGGCCGTCGTACTGGCTCATTTGGCAGAGTCAGCGGGTGGAAGTCGATGGGTGGGGATTGGACGTTGTGGACAGCGACCCCTACAGGTCGGTTGGGAGACGCCTGCACAGCAGAGACAGGAAGTGGCGAGGGTAGTGTGAGCCTCCCATGCGTTACACCTCGCCAATGAGAGTCCACGCTGGCAGGCGAAAAGATGTGACAGGCTGCCTCCTCGTGTGCCAGAGGGAAACACGTGATGCAAGGCTTCTATCCTCTCTAGTACAACCGACCAGTGGGGGGCATAGTCGAGCAACGTTCAAGACAGGGGAGAATTGGATACACGAAATTGGGATGGGAGAAAAATAGAAAATAAGGAGAAAAAGTGGATAAAAAAAAGGACTGTTAATAAGAAAAAGAGATGTAGAGTTCTATACACAGTATGTACAATAATGGACCTCCCATACGCGTATCTTTCTATACATAGGCTACTCTGAATCATATTAATATTTTCATATATCGTTTTGTGCTTTTAGTTGTTGTTCATTTATTTGTATCTTCTTTTTGTATTCTTATTAGGGCTGGGCGCTTAATTGTCAATATCAGTTACGATTTTGTCTTCCCACGATCATGAAAACAAGATAAAACTATTTTATTTATAAAACTCGTTTTTACTTTGTTGTAAGTTGTAAATGCAGCACACCCTTCCTTCACAGCGGTGCGCTCAGTAGTCTCAGCTCGTGTTGAGAGGGAGCCACAGTGCGTTTCTCCAATTATTTTGAAACGTCTCTGGTAACTTGTAGAAGATGACAGAAAGGCAGCCTTCGGGTCGAGAAGAAAGGTAAAAGAAATGCAGTCGTATGATGTTCTCAAATCAATGAGTAATCATGTTTAATAATTGTGATTATGATTTTTGCCATAATGGAGCAGCCCTAGATTGTATAGTGTTATTCCTCTTTTACTGTATGAAGCACATTCTCAGGGGCTCATACAGAACCAAGCATTTCACTGTAATGTACCTTATATGTGACAAATAAAAACAAACTTGAAATTGAACTAGCCTATATCCTTTTGTTTTAGTGATTGTTGATTTATTTGTATCTTTTTTGTATTCTTATTTACCTTTTTTGTGTCCATTTCTTGACCTATTCATTGCCATGAGAGGTGCAATCAACAACAGTGACACAATATCCGCCACAGGGGAACAATTAAGGTTGTATCTTATCTTATCAAGTTCAACTGACCCCCAAACCATGTAAAATTTACCGTAAGTGTTCATCTACCATGAGTGGTAATTTACCGTCAGTAGTAAGATAGTGTGGTCGACTTGTAAACAGATGCTAAATCTTAGGGAGAAGATAATAACTCTTGATAAGACAAAATACAGCTTTCAGAGGCTCTATATCGCCTACAGCGAATGCATGTTTCCTTGTTGCTGCCAGAAAAAAAATCTTTTTGCTACGGTGCATGCAGCGAGAAGAGAAGCTATTAAATCAACGAGTGTAACAAAGAATGAGGAACACTTTACTGCCATGAAAACTAGTTTTGCAGATAGTAAGCCATGCAAGGCTCAAGACAGTAAATGATGAGTAGAAGTGTGTGTGTGTGTGTGTGTGTGTGTGTGTGTGTGTGTGTGTGTGTGTGTACTCAAACTCGATTCCTATAGGGCAGTGTTTCTCAGGGGGGGCGCAGAGGCATGACGGGGGGGGGCCTTGAGATTTATTGGATTCCAGAAAATTATCACTAAAGTGCTATCTGTTGCAGCTGCACTGTTCTCCATGAAAATACCATTTCTCAAAATCTGAAAATCATTATTTAATAAAACACAGAAAAGGATCACCAAGTTACTCTGGATAAAAAAAACTTTACATTGAGACAAAGCTTCCTGACACATCTCCATCCAAACTCTTGGAAGAACTCTTTGAAATCTCATCTGATACCACCTAGAGAGCTAGTTTCAGAGTGTGGTGCTGAGTACCAAGTATCTCATCTCATGGCCCACCAAGTATCTCATGATGCAGCAGTTAAGGTGTTGATACCATTCAGCACCACATACAGTATCTGTGTGAAGCTGGCTTTTCATCCATGACAGCTCTGAAAACAAAATATAGGGCCAATTTGAAAGGTCACGATATTGGTGTTATTTCAATAAATTTAAACATGGCCCATTTCATGACTATTTTGTTGGGGCGAGGGGGGGGGCAAAATATTTTGGTCCGCCAAAGGGGGGCCTGCCAGAAAAAGTTTGAGAAGCACTGCTTTAGGGGATTAGGAGCATGTGATTGGCTGAATGCCTTCTATTCTCTCCGTAAACACACACGCGCGCGCTTCGTCATCAAGCCAAGACCTTTACTTTAGAATCTCACTTCCTTATATCTTCACATTTACCACAATGTAATGCCTTTTACAATCAGCGACTTGTTCTCAATTTTATTCTTCTATCCACCTTGACTCGTGAGTAAAAAAAAATTAAAAATATATGAATCGTGTCAACCCATAAGCACCCAATTAGACTGCCACACCTGTCATTTCACAAACACGCGTGTACAGTACAGAGTACAGTACATGATTTGCCTTGATGGGACACCACTTGACGCTGCCCGAGTTAATACGAAAATGCACTGACTGCGCCAAGTTGGGTTTCTTTACGGAGCAAGAAGGAATTCCTAAAGCCGGTGCTTATAATGTTCTTTCAATTGATTGATTGATTGATTGATTGATTGATTGATTGATTGAAAACTTTATTAACAGATTGCATAATGGGTACAATACAGTACAGCTCAATACACACAATTGTTAAGGGGATGCAGACCAGAGAAAGACTTTCGTCTTGTTTACATCAGGGTCCCCCATTTTCAATTCATCGGGAGATGGGGTTGACGTTCACGCGAAAACCACGACGTGATCCATTATTATGTAACCTCTGCCAAAAAGAACATGTCGTCTCTGTGTTGTCAAACTATTGCCGTACACGCTCTCTAAACAATAATCGACAGATGCATGACACCGAACTCATCACAACACTGTTGTAATAATCTTACAACATGACGTTATAGAGGCGAGATGTGTGCTACAACAACGCTGCCTGGAGTCATCATTGCCAGCCTGCTCCCCGGAAGCATGCAGGCTCTCCGTCCACAACACAGTGTCGGGCTGCAGCGCTGCCTGTGGGACAGTATGTCATCCTGTCCTTTTGTCTCTCTGGATAGACGACGTTTCTTACCCTCTCCTTCTGTCCCGTGTGCGAAAGAATCTATCAGATATTCGGGTAAATACCCCAGCAAGGGCTGGTGAGTACACCAGCCTCCTCCAAGTCATGGGAGCCGCCATTGCTGCAGTCAGGGAGTTTGAAAAAACTTTATCGATAGTGGCTGTTTTTTACACGCGCAACCTGCATTCACCGGATCTGCGACAAAGGGTGACAGCCTGACAGGGGCGCTAGGGCGTAGCTATTACGATATATTAACCCCCCCCCCCTGTGTATTACTATGTATTTTGTCAATGCAACCTAAAAATATTCAAATTCATAAATTATTGGTGGTGTCACTCTGTACTATGATCTGCCTAAACGAGTTAAGTGCGGCCTCTAGTGGCTGAGTTCTTAACTAGATTGTGGTAACCCTAAAATTATGTGGCAATGTCAAATATCAGCATGCATTAAAACAATAGCTTAAAGTCCATACAAATTTAAGTTTTATATGATATATGTATTGTCCATGAGTGAACATTAATTAACATATCAGGAGGTATTAGCCTCATCCCAAAATGGAAGAATTGATCATTTGACTATATGATGAAACTATATAGGACTAAGACAACTCTATATTGTATGCTACAATAATAAGGGTTGCAATCAACAACATCAACTGTGTCATAATCATGGAGTATTCTGTACTCTGTCTGTCACATCTTCTGCTTTTAACTTTTTCACCTTGTCGAGAAGGGAACCCACCAGCAGCCAGTACCAGGAAACGGTCCGGTAAAGAAGGTCACACTGATTATTTATTGGCAATCTGCCAAGAGCGTGTGTGTGTGTGCGTGTGTGTGTCTGTGTGTGTGTGTGTGTGTGTGTGTGTGTGTGCATGTGTGTGGTGTGGTGTGTGCGTGTGTGTACGCGTGTATGTGTGTGTGTTTTTACTGGAACAGAGAGGAGGTGGGGCTTCGCTCACTGACTTTACTCACTGGCAACCTCAACCTACCTCTGTTCGCACGGAGTGGAGTTCCTTACTAAAAAATCATCACTACATTCCTCTGCATAGGAAGGCCCACGTAGGGACATATTCAGCAAATTGATGACTGAGTTAATAGTTTATCTAACACTACTCTCGGGGAGTTTGGATACATTTTCCCCTTACAAAGAGCAGCTGCGGTCCAGGATCTACAAGGTAGGTCGAGATGCATGAAAGAAGGACTCGTACTCAATGCAAACATTCAAGATATGAATGGATAGTGCAAATACACATGGTAATAGGCAACTATGCTATCTTACAAATATATACATTTTTGTTTAACTGTGCGGACTGCTGGCGCAGTGCAGCCATAGCCGTGTGCTGCTCAGTAGCCGAGCCTTTGCATTGCTCTACAATATAAAGTCAGAATGTGGTTCGACTTCAACAACAGGAGGAAATATGTTACACAGTGGCATTGGATCGTTCCGTTATTATGGCGCCTATAGCCGCCGCCGTTGTCCGGACACCTTCCCTCTGTTCCATTATAGCCTGCTTCCACCGAGCAGCCTATAGGCAGCAGCAGCGACAGTCTAGACGGGGGACGGGACATCCTATTCACAGTGAAACTGGAGAACGGGGCCTCTGTAAGCGCAAGTGAGCTGGGAACCGGGCTTATTTATTGAAAAGGCGCCGGACTCATTCACAGTGTCCCCGTTTTTTTAATCCCTTGCGGGACTCGCGATCGAAGACAATTGAAAACAATCAGGATCCAATTGCTGTCTGGCTGTACAGTGCAGTAGCAGCGCGACAGACAGATACTTCATTTTAAACTAAAAATAACCCACTTGCTTGTCTAAAATGCATTTTGTTATAATTATGATAATTGCATTTCATGAGAGTAAACTGAGAGCTTCCTTGTGGTTCGAATTCCTTGCTTATTTCTTAAGAGTTAAGTAGGCTAATTAAACACTAACGATATATTTGTGTCCATGTATTCCTGATATGTATTTTAAAACTGACAAATCATAAATTTTTGCAAAAGCATGAAATGCACTTTCATGTAGCCCTACTTATTTGTGCCATCGTTTGCTTTGTAATATCTAATGTATATCTTCTGTTTCTATGCCCCCGACCAGCTGTGTGTAGGTAGTCTCTCCAAGCCCCTCTCTGGATGCATCAGACCCCTCTGCCCCGGGGCCCTGGACCCGGTGTGTGAACCCCCCTCCCTCTCCCCTCTCTCCCCCTCTCACCTCTCCTTCCCTCCCTTCAACCCCCAACTCCCCTCCACCTGCTCCCGTCTCCCCTCCTGCTCTGGACCCCCTGCCTCTCAGCCGGCGGGCAGAGGCAGGGGGTCATGGCGCCATGGTAACCCTCAGCAGGCACAGCCCCGCCGCCATGAGCAACGTAACCTCCCCAGAGGGAAGGGGTCAAGGGTCAAACCTTACCCCCCACCGCTACAAACCCTTCAGCTCGCACGCACACTACCAACAGGTCAGTCACGCTGCATGGCATGCCGTGCTAAAGTTAGCAAGTTGCAGATGTAACTATAGGCTTCCTTGTAAGTCTACCCTGATTTGTGAGAGTTGAGGTAAACTAGTTGTGTGCACCTTCATTACCTCGTTGTAAACATTGATTTGTGAGAGTTGAGGTAAACTAGTCGTGTGCACCTTCATTACCTCGTTGTAAACAGTGATTCGTGAGAGTTGAGGTAAACTAGTCGTGTGCACCTTCATTACCTCGTTGTAAACAGTGATTTGTGAGAGTTGAGGTAAACTAGTCGTGTGCACCTTCATTACCTCGTTGTAAACAATGATTTATGAGAGTTGAGGTAAACTAGTAGTGTGCACCTTCATTACCTCGTTGTAAACAATGATTTATGAGAGTTGAGGTAAACTAGTCGTGTGCACCTTCATTACCTCGTTGTAAACAGTGATTCATGTCGTCTGACTAATAGTAAAGTTGTGGTGGATGAGCCGTGGTAAAGGCATGGTTCCTCCCCCTCCTGTCTCCAGGTGATGTGTGCGCTGCGTAAGCTCCAGGAGAGTGGCTTCTACTGGGGGGCAGTGGGGGGCCGAGAGGCCAGCTCCCTCCTGCGCTCGGAATCCCCCGGCACCTTCCTGATCCGAGACTCTTCTGACCACCACCACTTCTTCACCCTCTCCGTCCAGACGTCCCGGGGAACCAAGAACCTGCGTATCCACAGCGAAGGAGGGGGCTTCTTCCTACAGCCAGACCCTCGCAGCACTCACGAACCTCCACAGTTCGACTGCGTGCTCAAACTCATAGCCCACTACATGGGGAAAGGGACAGACGGCAGAGGCGAGAGGGAAGGACAAGCAGGGGGCGCGACGGGGGGCAGCGCGTACCTGATCCACACCGGAGGGGAGAGGGTTCCCCTGGAGCTGCAGCGACCCCTGTCCTCGTCGCTGTCCACTCTGCAGCACCTGTGCAGGAAGACCCTGAACGGGCGCCTGGGGGGCTTGGAGCGGACGGAGCAGCTCCCACACACACTCAGAGACTTCTTGGAGGAGTACGATGCTCCCATCTGACAGATTGGGACTGGGCTACAGGCGTTCCACTCCCAGACTGACTGTCTGGGACAAGACAGTGACAACAGTTCTCACTGTGTATGTGTGTGAAATGTGTGTCACTTATAGGAAACGAACACAGTTAGCCTTAGATATATCTGATGATCAGAGGTAATTGTGAAGTCAGTTTTCCTTAGCGGCAGAGAACCTGAACGAGGGTAGGCCAAGCTGACCCTAGATCTGTGCTTCAGCACAGACGGACAGCATCTAACCCTGAGCCTTTAACCGCCCAGTGTTCTGGGAAGAGAAGCGTCATCTGGGTAACCATGGATACCTTATTCGTTTCCCTTCCCAAAACTGACCGATGAAGCAAGAGGTCAAAGGTCAAAGCCTCCTTTGACTGGCTCAGACGCAGAGCAGAGTCTCGTAGTAGATTAACCTGATTGGTCGATGTTAACGATGACAGTGACGGCATGATCAATACGCCACAGTGGTCCCTGTGGGTTTTGTGTGCTGAGGATTCCTCTCCTCTCCTCTGCTCTCCTCAAATCTCATCTCCCCCCCCCCATCTCCCCCTCCCCCTTTTGCCTGCTGTCCTCTCTTCTCTCCTGCTCCTCCAGGTTGACATTTAAAAGCATCTGGATCACTGGACCAGAGGGAGAGAGAGAGAGAGCAAAGACCAGGGAGGCTGAGAGAGAGAGAAGGAGGGAAGGAGTCAGGAGGAATAGGCAAAGTCCAAGAGAGGGGGGGGGCAAAGGAGAGCAGAGAGAGTATTTGTTTGTCTGTGTGTGTGTGTGTGTCCGTGTGTTGTGTGTGTGTCCGTGTGTGTGTTAGTTGTGGTAGTGCACACATTTCCATAGCTGCTTGCCAGGCAGCATTGCCTCATAGAGGGTGTGGGGCGATCCTGCCTGGAGACACCCACCAGCCTCACATGCACATGTGTGTGTGCGCACACACACACACACAGGTAGGATTTATCAGAGTGCAGCATATTATGCTTCTGTATTAGAAAAAAGAATACGTCTATAATGACAAGAGGCCATTCGGTGAACGCTTTTATTCAAAGGGCCTTATAGCACACTGTCCGTGAGTGCATTCAGCCTTGTAGCATGAAGGAGCATCTTCTCCCTTTGTTCCTTTGTTACCATCACACCTCCCTCTCACTCTTTCTCACCCCCCTCTCTCTTTCTCTCTCTCACCCCCCCCCATCTCTCTCTCCTCGAGTACATGTGTTTTGACAGAGAGCGGACTGTTGTTCCTGAGACAAAAGGCTTGGCGGGGGACCAAAGCAAACAGTAGACCTTATTTTAGTTCAGTCTGGCTGTAAAAATAACAACAACTACACTGTTAAGGGCTGATGATGAGGATCTTTTAGGAGTGAAGATGACTATGGGAGAGAGGGGGGGGATTGAATGTAGGTAAAGGAGAGCGGGAAATAGGATTAGGAAGGGGAGAGAGATGGGGGAGGAGACATACTGGTATACTGAGAGAAAAAAAGAGAAGAGAAAAAAAAGATCATGATGGATGTTCCAGACTGAGCGGAAATCATATAACTCAACAGGATGTTGCTCCTGTAGATGCAAAGCCAGATTTACTCTGAGACTTGAGTCCCAGTCCAGAATAGGGCCGTCAATACCCGTGGCATTCACTGGCACAGATTACACCCTATTCCTGGACTGAAAAATTATCATTTGAATGGGAATCTCCATCAGTATAAATGCCTTAGCCTTGGCCTTTATGATTAATCCTGTCTGTGAAGTCAACTCATGGGGTTTCCTTTCAACATTACCTCTGTTAAACGTGTGTGTGTGTGTGTGCGCGCACGTGTGTGTGTGTGTGTGCGCGCACGTGTGTGTGTGCGTGCACGCGTGTGTGTGTGTGTGTCTGAGAGAGAGTGTGAGACATATAAAACTGCTCCAGCCCTCCCATTCTCTCCTATCAGTGACCATGAAGGAGATGAGGATGTAGGAGATAGGGGAGGGAAGGAACTGTGATGTGGCCTATTCAGCAGCAGCCTCACAGAGCTCAGCAAACCTCCCTTCATTACCTCTAGACCAGGGTCATGCAGTTGGGTTTGTCTCCCTGATTGTAAAGGGAATGAATGCAAGTCTTCCTGATAGTGATTCATTAAAGACTTTCTTTTATACACAAAACTCAGACTTGGATTAGATCAAAACCGTTATGGTATTTATGTTATTATGGTGTCTTTTTTTTTTTTACACTTCCCATATCAAGCTGAGATGATACGAGTCCGCCGATGGACGCATTCAAATGCAGACTTGTTTTGTGATCTCCTTCGACAACACAAACGTTTGCATAAATATCAACCCGCAGCTTTGATCCAATCCCAGTCTTTTTATTAGATCATTAACACCAAGTTCACATGTGTCAAAGCAACAAATCACACGTGTATGTTTAATCATCTGTCTTTTATAAAGACATCCTCACAAAGGCTGGCCACAAGTCTGGCAAACACAAGCTGTAATATCCTAAATGAAAGAAAGAAAGAAAAAAAAACGCATTACAAAAATAAATGAAAGGACCTTTGCACATATTTATATTTCTAAAATATTTCAATAATTTATATTAAAGAGCACTATTTTTACAAAATGAAATCGATTTCCACTGTGTCTTCATTTGTGTTCCTGTATTCTCATACTACTGTATAGTCTTAAAATCCCCTCCACCCAAAAGCATGGATTTCTTATGGTTAACTCTTCTTGGAGGCATGGCTTTGACTGTACAGATTGTTGTTTGTGCAGAACTTGTCACCAGAGAGCTTTTTTTTTCTTTTTACATTCTTTCCCTGGAGGGAAGGATTTCTTCCCAGAAATCGGAGTTGCATGTGTGATGTCACTAATAGGCTGAACCTATCATGATCCAATAAATGGTGACTTGACACCTTTAGCTTCAGCTTACACGGAAAGCTGAGTAGGTATTGACATGTCTTGAAAGAATGTAAGCTGCAGACTTCTTGTTGTCTGGAATTCTTATTATTGGATGCTTGTTGCCAATTAGCATATTCACGGCTCCTTACATTCTCAATTGAGGGTAAACACATTTTCAGTAGTTCATTGAACAATTTGGTGGAAAAAACATTTATACAAATTTTCATTCAATATAGAACATTTCTGAGGGTTTAAAATACACCTGAAGGGGATCTTCAACACAGAATGTATTCTTCCAAACTGAACACGTGTTACGAGTGAAAAACAACACACAACATATATTAATAGTAACCTAATTTGTGTTGTTTACCAACACACCTGTAACACACCTCTATGTGTTCAGTTACATTGTACTGTACTTCCCCCCCCCCCCCCCCACTCTCTCTCTCTCTCTCTCTTTCTCCCTCAGAGAGATTGAGTCGATATTGACCGGAATAGGGCCATATCGTACAGTTAATATTCTTATCAGTATTTCATCCATTTTTCTTATCTGTATTTCATTATTGAAAATAAGGATTTCCTGGTTAAACAAAGAAGTGTTTATTCAGCCAGCGGCCAGTAGCTTATAAAGCCATACAGTACAGAGTTTAGCATGAGGATACACATTGATGCAGTTCCCGGTCTGTAGAACCGGCTATTCAAAAAATGAAAGAAGAAAAAAAACACTGCAATCATCAGTGTTTTCTCCTACACTGGTGCATTATGGGTAAATTCCATAGACATCAGTGAGCGTATGTGAGGGTGAGGGGACTAGGAGCAGTTTCTGAATTTAGCTATACTGCGCATGTGCACACACACAGCACAACATCTGCAAAACACAATAGAGGGATTCCCAGATGCACAGAGGCATTGAGTTGTTTTAGGTCCATACCTCTTTCAGGCATACTATACTCTCTCTCTCTCTCTCTCTCTCTCTCTCTCTCTCTCTCTGTGTGTCTTACACACACACACACATGGACACAGCAGTCAGTGTGCAGCAGACTCACTTTGGGGTGGACCTAACTGGAAAGGAATGCAACAGGGTTTTATACATCCTGCCTCAGGGGCTGAGAGAGGAACCCGTGCTGCACTGGAGAGAGAGAGAGAGTGTGTGTGTGTATATGCATGAGTGTGAGTGTATGTGTGTTTATGTGTTTGTGTGCTTGGCGGGGGGGGGGGGTGCGTGTGTATGTGTGTAAGTGAGAAAGGTCAAATAGGTGAAAGGACCCACGTGGGGAAGATTTATGATGGTCTGTGGTTTTACAGTATGCGGCCAATATGTGTGTGTGTGTGTGTGTGTGTTTGAGAGAGGGGGTGTTATCTAGATAGATAACGCAGTAAAATGAAGCATGAGGAGACTCTTCACCCTCTCTCTTCTTGCTCCCTCTCCTCCTATTGTACTCATACACACACACACATACATACACATACATACACAGATACACACACATACATACACGCATACACACATATATAAACACACAAACACATACACAAATGTATACACACGCACACACATACACAAACATACACACACGTACACAAACATACACGCACACACACATACACACACACGGTTCCCATTCCCTGCATTCCTTGTGTTCTGTCTGAGGCGGGCTTCCAGGAAAGAGGCACTTTAATTGAGTTGAGTTTTTACGGCTTGCCTGGTGTGAGTGTGTGTGTGAGAGAGAGGGCAAATTAGTGTCTTTGTGTGTGTGAGTGAGTGTGTGTGTGTGTGTGTGTGTGTGTGTGTGTGTGTGTGTGTGTGTGTGTGTGTGAGAGAGAGGGCAAATTAGTGTCTTTGTGTGTGTGAGTGAGTGTGTGTGTGTGTGTGTGAGTGTGTGTCTGAGAGAGACAAGGGGTAGGGAGAGAGAGAGAGATGAGAGAGAAACGGTGAATGAGAGGGGGGAGGGAGACAGATAGAGTGAGAATGAGAAAGAAAAGATACACTGCAAACAAATATCCACCTTGAGTAATTTAACTCATTGAGTGTTCCCAAATTTTCCCAAAACAAGTGAAAATATTTTGCCAATGAGATGAAATTACTGCACGCGGTTCAATGGTTTCTCTCAAAACAAGCAACTTAATCTTGAAACTAAATAACTGGTCTACCTTATTTCAAGGTTTTGTCAATACAATTGACATTTATTTTCCATTTCTTGGAACAAGTATAATCACCTCATTCCATTGGTAGATTATTTAAGATTGTAAAACTCAATACAAAGAACATTTTATTTGTTTTGCAGTGTAGAGAAATGGAGAGGGGGAAGGGGGCAGAGAGAGGGATGGAGAGAGAGAGAGATGGGGGACACAACAGATTGTAAGCAGAGTGGTGAAGGCGACTGGGATATTGAGGGGAAGGGCAATAGAGATGTGAAACCGTAGTTGAGGTTTCCCGCTCCTAGAAAACACTGACACTGAGTTTTGAGTTTTGAATAACAATAAACCACCAACCATACACACGTCACACACACACAGGCACGCACTGGGTATTGCTATCCGTCGACATTTCATTGACTTTCCATAACCCCTTACCGTAACTTTGTTGTTGATCTGATCAAGTTAGAAATCCTCATTATTATTGGCGGGAGGTGGGAGGTTTTCAGTAAGGCCAGGATTAAGGTAGTTTATCAAACAACCTTTTAGGTGAAAATTATGGGGACTTCTGGCTTTGCAGCTTGACAAAATGTCCCCACAACACAGAATGTCCTCACAAGAAAGATAGACTGTCTCCGTCCTCTTGGTCCTCATAAGAATAGCTATGCTTGTACACACTTGTAAGCAAACAATTGCTTGCTTGGGCACAGCATTTAATTAACTTGTAGAGGTGGATGGGTGGATTCTGGTTGAAGCTACAAAACTCCACACCCTTACAAGGGGCAAGGTAAGGCATTTATCTTCTCCGTGGTGAGGGTTGGCGGACACTCAGGAAACAGACATGTGAGTTTTTTGTTGATTTACAGTATTTTGGTTCCTTAGTTCCCTATTATGACGAATCCAGGAAAAACGCACATCTGTGTGCGTTTGTAATGACGCACTTCAAAAGACAAACAGAAACAATGACTCCCTCCCAATATTAAACTAAAATAGCCTCTCTCTCTCTCTCTCTCTCTCTCTCTCTCTCTCACACACACACACACACATGCACATATACTTGTTTATGTGAAATATGGGGACATTACATAGGCATACATGGATTCTGTAATTAACATTAACACTACAATAGCTTGTCAAACTAAATCAGGAAGTAACAAATGTCCCCATTTGGTAGCGTGTCCTGATTTTGTGAGTGTAGAGACACACACACAGACACACGTGCACAACTTATAATGACTAATTTAATTCCCCCCATATAGTGGTTTAATAGTAGTGTCGGCTTTTAGGGCAGGACACTCCTCTTCTGAGTCGTGCTGTGAGAGACGAGAGAGACTCTTTCCACAGTGATTCATTATGGGTGATGACTGGCTCTGTCCGTTTCACTCAAAGAGTCCCTCCTCCAAGGAAAACATCCATTCTTTTCTTCAACACTCTCCCGAAGAGTCGCCCCCTCAAGCCACACAACAAGTCCCTAAAGTGGCTCCAGCCTTCAGACCTCTGGCGTGAGTTAACGCCGAGCATTTCATTCAACAAGTCGGAGGGAATTTGCACCAATTTGTGCAGCGACATTGTTTTGACAACAGTTTACGATCAAGATCAAGGACCCCCCCCACACACACACACACACCTCCCAATAATCTTCACATGGACTGATACAAATCAAAACATCACAGTCCTTTTCATTGCTTCCCGAAAGTGTATTGCATTCACGCCAACATCAACAGTGATGAAATTAAATGTGAAAAGATTTAATTTCATAGAATGGTAGAAATATGCTCTGCAACACACAGTGTTGGGGTTTCCAGGAAGGGTCTTTGGTTTGCTGATTATTTCTTCCAGGAAGGATCTCGGTTGGCCGATCAGCGCTTATAGGAAAGGCGTTTGGTCGGCCCATCAGCAGTAGTATTGTCACAGCCGGTTCTGATAAACTCACACCAGCTTCCAGGAAACCAGAGATTTACCCTACAGCATTCCATCATTCCTCAGCATCAGCAGACAGAGAGAGAGAGAGAGAGAGAGAGAGAGAGAGAGAGAGAGAGAGAGAGAGAGAGAGAGAGAGAGAGAGAGGGAGAGAGAGGGAGAGGGGAGGAGGAGAGAGAGAATGGGGCATAATAGGGACACAGATCAATAAAAACCATATGGGAGGCATACAGATGATCATATCCACTTGAAAATATGTGCATGCGGGTCCACACAGGCATACATAAACACATACACATACAGGGAGGATGATATGCATGCAAACACACCATAGGTCCTGGATAAATAGACTAGTCATAGTGACTAATTTCATTTCCCCACATACACACACATAAACGTGCGCACATGTGTACACACACACACCCACAGAGAAAGAGAGATTACGCAAACTGTTTCCCATAATACCTGGATAGCTTAGAGGTGGGGTGTGCCAACTCCCTTGTCAGTGTACTCCCTTGTCAGTGTACAGTGTTTGGAAGAGTAATTATCTACTATCTGACGGGCAGACCACAGTATGTGCGCCTAAGGAGCTGTGTGTCAGACAGACTGGTCAGCAACACCGGGGCCCCACAGGGGACAGTACTCCTCTCTCCCTTCCTCTTCACCGTCTACACCAACGACTTCCACTATTGGTCAGAGTCCTGTCACCTTCAGAAGTTTTCTGATGACTCTGCGTCTGCGATAGTGGGATGTATAAAGGACGGTGACGAGAGGGAATACCGGGAACTGGTAGTGGACTTCGTCACATGGTGCGATAAAAACCACCTGCAGCTAAATGTGGCAAAGACCAGGGAACTGGTGGTGGAGCTGGGGAGGAGGAGGAGTGCACCTGTGACCCCCGTTTCCATCAGGGGAGTCGATGTGGACATGGTTGAGGAGTACAAATACCTCGGTGTGCACATCGACAACAAACTGAACGGGTCAAAACACGCAGAGGCACTGTACAAGAAGGACAGAGCCGACTCTACTTCCTCAGAAGGCTGAGATCCTTCAATGTCTGTACAAGGATGTTGAGGATGTTCTATGAGTCAGTGGTGGCGGGCGCCTTCTTGTACGCTGTGACCTGCTGGGGCAGCGGACTGAGAGCAGGGGACACAAACAGGCTGGATAAGCTGGTCAGGAGGAGGAGCCTTGCTAAGCTCCAGGCCATCAGGGAAAACCCCTCCCACCCACTATACACAGACTTGGCTGACAGGAGGAGCATGTTCAGTGCTAGGCTCACACTACCTAAATGCAGCACTGAACGGCACAGGAAGTCCTTCATTCCAACAGCCATCAGACTATACAATGCATCACTGTGCCTCACTGCATCACTGAGCACAGAGTAACAGTTACCATCTTCCTGGACTCTTAGGCCCAGTCCACACGATCACGAGTATTTTTGACACAGAGGTTTTAAAAAAAATAAACCTCCGTACACACAGTGGTTTAAAAAAATAACCACATACTCACGGCAACTGTAAAACCCGGCTGCCTATTCTTTATTCTCAGCGGAAGAGTGCTGCCGAGTGCTTCCGCGTTTTCCCTGATTGGCTGCGACACGCCCCGCGGCAGCCGCAGAGCGGAGCGGCAGAGCTTGCGGCATTATGTAGCCGTAATCCCAGATGTTTTTCATTCGATGCTTAGCTCAACTGGTATGCCGCCGTGCTGTGGATCCTGCGGTCCGTTGGTGACAAGTTCGATTCCCTTCAATTTTTTTTTAACATGCATTCTTTCGCCGGTTAAGTTTAGGCATGTTAACTTTAAGCATTGTTTTCGGAGTTGGTTATGGTTATGGTTAAGGTTAGGCATTGTTTCGGAGTTGGTTAAGGTTAGAAGGGTTAAGTTTAGGCGCTGTTAAGGAGCTGGTTAAGGTTAGAGTTTGTCTTAGAGAATGGCAATATTCTTTCGGAGTTGGTTATGGTTAAGGTTAAGGTTAGGCATTGTTTCGGAGTTGGTTAAGGTTAGAAGGGTTAAGTTTAGGCACTGTTAAGGAGATGGTTAAGGTTAGAGTTTGTCTTAGAGAATGGCAATAGACAGCCTATTTCCGCACTGCCGCTCTCTCGCGCTGCCGCGGTCACATGGGCGTCGCAGCCAATCAGGGAAAACGCGGAAGCACGCGACGCACTCTTCCACTGGGAATAAGCTACACGCAACCCGGCTACCGAGTGATGTAATATACATGTAGTACAATGCCAAAGCAATAGGTGGCGATGTAGTTCAAACATGAAGGCCATTTCAACCAATCAGAAGGGTTGAACACCTGTGGTATCTTTGACTGTGTATTTCATAACTAATATGTGTGAATAATTAGAAAACCATATGCAAAACACTGGTGTGCTCTAAGGAGGGATATTAGCGTGACTGTTTGAGCCCCTATGAAACCCCAACTGTTGATGAAACTGTATTCAGGAGACAGCCAACAAACCCCCACTCTAAACAGATGTACTCAACTAGAACAAAGGGAACTGGAAAGTCACACCCACAGAAGGAACAGTCACTCACCCCACTCTAAACAAGATGTATTCTTGTTAGCAGATTTCAGCAAAGACCAGCCTAGACTGGCTAACAAGAAGAATGTGCTTACAGAATGATAAGACAAACTAATTCAACTGACCATATTAGATAAAAGAATATTTGAATGTCATTTAGAATGTCAATCTGGTTATGAAGGTAATAGAGTGTCAGTTCACTCTTGATGTAAACCATATATATAGAAAATAGGGCTTAATCACCAAAGCTTAGTCTGGTAAAATACATATCAAGTTATCTATTAATCAACTGTTTAGTATCAAAATGTAAGCTAAAGAGTAAAACTGTGATAATACTGAAGAGTGTAATTCATATACACTAGAGATACTTTGTAAAATGTTTAAGTGGAATACCCCCTGGACTGAGAAGACCTGAGCAGCAAAGGAGGGGGCCAAAAGCAGACCCCCCTATGTTTGCTGTAGGAGACCCCAAAGAAGAAGACAGGGGGGCGGGTACGCCCTCCCAGAAGACAAATCTAATTGGACCAAAACGTATTATTAGACTGTTATTATTAGTGGAAATAAGAGTATATAAGAGAGAGCACGGTGTTAGGGAGACAGGCCAGCCCCTCTGGGGACTGCGTCCTCTCTCAACCGATCCACCCACCCACAGACTGCTGATTTGCATGTGAGTAAATCATGGGAAACACCATTTGTTGTTTAAAGTTTAGTGTAATCCTTAATATCTGAAACCAGGTTTACTCATGTGTAAATGCTCAGTAAGATTCTCTATTTCATTGATGTTAACATGAATACTGTTTTATGTACAGACTAGGTTTGATGTGCAAACCTTATTAAGCCTTTGTACAAACATGTGTTTGATGTACTATGAAATAATCCTTGTATGTAAAAAGCAACCTTCTAATTCACTCTGAGCCCTTTGGCAAAATAAATCAGACTTGAGTTGAACTATAGTTCCTTTTTGTCTGGCCTGCACAGTTTATTTCTCTATCAGTAGAGAAGACCATTCTATCATTATGACCTTCTTCCTTTTCCAGATAGCAATCTCATTGTACTGCAAATAACCTTGGGTATTGATTAGGAATACACGACACACGTCACTACGTTATAACGTCCTGTCCACAAAACAGAAACCCGCCATCTTTAAATTGCTCGCTTGACATTAACATTAGCATTCATTATTTGTTTGCAACAAGAACAAAGTGCAATAAACAAAAAAGGATACATTCACTGTGTGTTCTGCCGCATTTGTTGATGAAACAAAACCAACATCAACACAATTTACCACCAAGACCGGAGAGTTTAGTCTCACAAAAAGATCGCCGATTTTGTTAGCTTACGTGCTAATGTGATTGGGATTTGCCATTATAATAGTTAGCATTGCGACTAGCGTACATTAGCGTAGTAACGTTACACATGGGAGACTATCTTGCTGGACACAAACATTGTTGATATAGCAGTCTGGTTAATGTTGTTATATCGCTCACTATTGATTGCACTAGTAACGTTAACGCTAGTAGAATGAATGGATGAAAACTTTATTTAACAGATTGCAGAATGGGTACAATACAATACGGCTCAATACAAACAATTGTTAAGGGGATGCAGACCAGAAAAATACTTTCGTCTTGTTTACATCAGGGACCCCCGATATCGTTTGTTACAATCATTTTCATATAACGCTACTTGCGACAGCTCTGCCATAAACATTGGAAATAATCTCGGTTACTATGTCCACACACAAACACTGAAACCGGGATGCGCCAAAAACTTCACCCTGGACTCTGGTTTTAAATGAGCGCGTTGCAGTGTTCCAAAAACCCGGTTGCATGTGGACGAACAGTGCAACTGCGCACATTAAATCACGGTTACATAAAATCCTGCGTCCGTGTGGACAGGGCCTTACTTTTGAAACAGCACTGTGCAATATTACACCTACTGTAGACCTCAGTATATCTTTACTGTATTTATTTACTGTATATTTTATTCCATTTTATTCTATTTAATTCTATTCTTATCTTAGGCAATTTGATTTGTTTTGTTATTCTTATTCATGACCTGTTCTGTCTAAATGTTTAATGTTGAGCGATTTGCAGTGTCAAATTTCCCTCGGGATAATAAAAGTATTTCTATTCTATTCTATTCTTACCTGGACCGGGAACAACCTTTAATGACCTATATACTGTAAAAGGTGCAAAACAGATTACAAGGCGGTTGTAAATGGCAGTAACACTTTTTTCTTCAGTTTCCCCCTTTGCACATAGACTTTCAAAAGCGTCTTGACTCTGGTCTACAGCAGGGTTACCCAGCTCCGATATCAACCTCTTTACCTTTACCGTAAAGACATGGGGCACACAGCCCAAACCCCCCCCCCCCTCCTCCACCACCACTACTACTACTATTACTATTACTCTCAGGCATCACTCCATATCACAAGCCAGCAAACAGCAGGATTGTGTAATCAACACTGGGCTCAGTTCAACTGTGGCCCCATAACAGCCAACAGACACACAAGCAAGCCACACACACACACACACACACACACACACACACACACACACACACACACACACACACACACACACACACACACACACACACACACACACACACACACACACACACACACACACACACACACACAGACAAACACACTAACACACACACACACACACACACACACACACACACACACAAGTACATAGACAAACACACTCAGACACATGCACGTAGACAAACGCACACACACACAGGCACATAGACAAACACACTCAGACACATTCTCATAAACAAACACACTCACACACTTGTTGTGAATGGACAGTTCCGGGATCGGTGTCATAGAATGGAAGCCTCTATGATGTATCTGCCAAGACACACACATGTACGTGCATTACATACACACACATGCGCACACACACACAGACACACCACACACACACCTTAACGCCACAAATGAGGTTATGGTTCAATAAAAAGAAAAGGAAGTGTGCAGGACGGTGTCTGTCAGACTCTTCCTAATGAAGAGTCTACTCTTATCTAAGAGGATTCATTGGCATTTTCTTATCAATACTGTTCCATTGTGGTTTCCATATATTGAATAAACATGTTATTGTTCAGCGTTGACTCTCTGATGGCTGAAGCCAAACTAGCCCGCTATATTCCTGTCAATGATTGGCAATGCTGCACTTCATCTCGACAAAGACACAATTGGATTACACAGACCTTGCATCCAGTAAACTGCTACATCAACCCTTATGAATGAGCTTATTGGAAATTTCAACCATTGTGGGAACTGTGTGTTGTTGTGTGTATGTATGTTTGTATGTGTGGTGTGTATGTATGTTTGTCTGTGTGTATGTGTGTGTTGTGTCTATGTATGTTTGTCTGTGTGTTGTGTGTATGTATTGTGGCAGATATCATCCCCCGTGGGCGTCTATTCGAAGCCTAACCGGTTCATGCTTCCGCGTTCGCGTTTTGCGCTCTGATTGGCCACTGATGTTTCTGGTCGCACCAATCGTGTAACGGCAAGTTCTTTCGCCGGTTAAGCTTAGGCACTCTTTCGAAGTTGGTTAAGGTTAGAGTTTGTCTTAGAGCAGGGCAATAGAACGCCAGCCCTGATTCCAAACTCTAACCTTAACCAACTTCGAAAGAGTCGCCTAAGCTTAACCAGTGATAAACTAGGCGTTAGGTAGTTTGCTGCTGGTCGAGGCGGAAATGGGCACGTCACGCGATTGGGCGCACATGTCATGGCTACATGGAGGAAGGGAGATACTACTGCCACAGGCAGAGGAGAGTTAATTAAGGAGTTGATTAGGACTGATGGAATACACCTGTGCACCACGTGATCACCCACATCCCTGAGTTTGTGGGGTGAGAGGTAGTTGGAAGGAGAGGTGAAAGCGAGAAGATGTTCGTGGTACTGGACCCAGGACTGGCTGAGATACCCCCCTGAGTATTGAACATTCCCTTTTTGTACGAGAGCCTGGAACGTGTTTTGACCCTGGACTGTTATTCGACTACTCTATTGCCCATCGGATTTGTTCTGTTAATCAATAAATATAATTTATTTATTGAAATTGTGCTTGTGTGGACATTGGAATTGTTTGTTTTGGTCCGTGTCGAGCCTGAACACCACCAGGCTCGTCACACTTGATGAGAATGTGGGCAGCGTTCTTTGGGCAAAAACAAACTTTAAAAAAGAAAACACGAGCAATGGCAACACCAGTCGATGTCAAGGCATTGTTCCAAGAGTGGGCACGCTACAGCGAAACCCATAAAAAGTTGAATCAGCAACGTCATGAGGAAGCGATGCATGAGACCCAGGCACGCCATGACACAATACTGAATGAGACACGTGAGACGGCGGAGAAAGGGAGGTTAGAAGCGCTCGATTCACTACTCCGCGCAGAGACCCACAGAGCTGAAAGGCAGACGGGCAATATCAACCCCGGCCATTTCCTGGTCAAATTAAATAGTGATGATGACATTGAAAGCTACTTATCGGCGTTTGAACGCACCGCTAAACGTGAACATTGGGTTAGTTTGTTGGCCCCATTCTTATCAGGGCTAGCCCAGACAGCGTATCATGACACCGCCCCGCTGGAGGATACGATACGGTATCACAACAACATGACTTACGGCTAGCAAACAACTGGCTATTAGCGGAGCCCCAGAATATTTCACCAATCGAACGAATGACAATGGATAGATATTTACGTGCCCTACCTGCCAACGCACGTAAAAACCATTAGCCAAACAAAACCGAAATGTTTTGACGAGGTCGTAGAGGGAATGGAGGTTTATCAAGCGTCCGAAACGCTATACCTGAGTAGCAGCCCGAAAACTGGGCCCCCCAACCGGCTGAAAGAGAAGGTTAAGAGATCCGAAACACCCGCTACCTCAACCCCGCCCCGACAACCTGTAGTGTATAATGAAAGAAGACGATGTTTCAATTGTGGCAAGGAGGGCTATATTTCCAGAGACTGTCCATATAGGAACAGGTCCTGCATTATTATTATTATGATGTGTCAATGCCCTCAGCATCTGAACCACACTCGCCCCGACCGTGTGCACTTGCAACCGCCTGTTGGGTGGAGGAAACAAACGTTTACACTCTCACTGTTATGGTTTGTAACCGACCTCAAACGCAACGGCACAGAGAGGAAGTTCAGAGTTAGCCAAAAGCTAGGGCGTATTTATTTACAGAGTCACAAGATGGATGAAGTACAGCAATCAAAACAAACGGGGATCTGGCATGTGACGATGTAGCGGCTCTGCAGATACTCCCAGTAGATAGTGGTGAGGAATTGGCATGTGTAGCGGCTCTGCAGATACCCCCAGCTTTCACTCCCGGTGGAAACGGAGAGAGAGAGAAATCAGAGTTAGCCCAACGAACACACAGAGGCAGAGAGGTGACTGAATCCAGTATTAATCCCAAGTGACTTGATCTTCGGTGTACCACACACAAGTTAGCTGAGTCCAGTGAAAAACAACACGGTAATCTTCAGTGTTAATCTAACACACAAAATAGCTGAGTCCAGTGCGAAACAAAAAGGAATTCTTCAGTGATATCCTAACACAAAAATTAGGTGAGTCCAGTATAAACAAAACGGGATATCTTCGGTGTTCACCAAACACACAAAAAACTGATAATCCAAAAAAGACTGTTTCCAAAAACTCACCAGAGCGCAACGCGTAAAGCGGGCAGATAACGAGGCGCAGCTCCGAACGGGGAACCAGGTTCTCCACAGCGGTTCTCCACAAAAGGTCCTGGAGAGCAAAAAACAGGAACAGCGACGGGGAAGGCAGGTATATAAAGGTGTATTTCAGAACGACCCAACATCGATAGTAAGGAGGTCTGTGTATATAAAGCCTTCAGGGGCGCTAATTACAAGCTGTGACAGCTGCGGGATGAGATTGATACTTGCTCCAAAAGAGTGTGGCGGGGAAAGCACCAATCAACACGGCACCTTAAAGGAACGGAGCGCGTGGCGGGAATGCATTAATCAACCTAGTACCTTAAAGGAACGGAGCGTGTGGCGGGGAGCGGACCAAACCTCACAGTACCCCCCCCTCCACGGGAGCCACCCGGCGACCAGCCCGACCCGGCTCGCCCGGATGGGCACGATGGAAGTCTGTGATCAGGCCGGGATCCACGATGAGCTGGCGGGAGACCCAGCTCCGTTCTTCCGGACCGTACCCCTCCCAGTCCACCAGGTACTGGAACCCCCGACCCCGCCGTCGAACGCCCATCAACCGGCGGACCTGCCACTGGGGGTGACCGTCCACCATCTCGGGAGGAGGTGGTTCCGGAGCAGGAGGAATCAGGGGACTGAGAGAGTTTAGCTTAACCCGGGACACATGGAAAACGGGGTGAATGTGCATGGACGCAGTAAGTTTAAGACTCACCGCCGCCGGACTGAGTACCTTCAGAACCTCAAAAGGACCGACTAACCGGGGGTTAAGCTTCTTGGCCGAGGACCGAAGTGGAAGGTCCCTTGCGGAAAGCCACACCCTCTGCCCAGGGTGGTAAGTCGGCGCAGGAACCCGGCGCCGGTCAGCCCCACGACCGGCGCGCTCCGATGACCGGAGCAGCGCGGTCGTGGCGATCTCTCAGACCAGACGGTACCGGTCGAGGTGGTCCTGTACGGAGGGAACTGCCACCTCCGACTCCTGTGCAGGGAAAAGAGGGGGTTGGTAGCCCAGGGATACCTCAAAAGGTGAGAGGCCGGTGGCGGAACTGACCATGGAGTTGATGGAGTACTCGACCCAGGGAAGGAAACGGCTCCAAGAAGCTGGTCTCTCGGCAGCCACACACCGAAGAGCAGACTCCACACTCTGGTTCATCCTCTCCGTTTGTCCGTTAGTCTGGGGATGATAACCAGAGGAAAGACTGACCGTTGCCCCCAATCCCTTGCAAAAAGCCCGCCATACCTGGGAAGTGAACTGGGGCCCCCGGTCCGAGACGACGTCCTGGGGAAAACCATGGAGGCGAAACACGTGGCGTGTCAGGAGGTCCGCCGTCTCGGCCGCCGAGGGAAGCTTGGGAAGGGCCACGAGGTGAACCCCCTTGCTGAACCGATCCACCACGGTCAGTAGGCACGTGTTCCCCTGGGAAGAAGGAAGACCCGTGACGAAGTCCAGCGCCACATGTGACCAAGGACGGCTCGGAATGGGAAGCGGCTGCAATAGCCCGGAGGGTGCCTGGTGGGAGGCCTTGCTGCGGGCGCAGACTGCGCAGGCCAGTACGAACTCCTTGACGTCGTTCCTCATGGTGGGCCACCAGAATCGACGAGCCAGGAAGGAGAACGTGCGATGAACGCCCGGGTGGCAGGCGAACCGGCTGGTATGGCCCCACTGGAGGACCCGGGACCGGACCGAGTCGGGGACGAAGAGACGATGAACCGGTACATTGCCTGGAGCGCGATGGAAGCGTAGGGCACGCCTTACTACCCCCTCGATGCCCAAGGTGACTACTCCTACCACCCTGGCCTCTGGGAGGATGGGAGTCGGGTCCTCAGTGGTTGGAGCCCCCTTGGAGTGTAACCGGGACAGGGAGTCGGCCTTCGTGTTGCGGGAACCAGGGCGAAACGTCAGCGAGAAGTCGAACCGACTGAGGAAGCTGGCCCATCTTGCCTGCCGGCCATTGAGGCGCTTGGAAGCACGGATGTACGTCAGGTTCTTGTGGTCCGTCCAAATGGTAAATGGCTCCTCGGCCCCCTCTAGCCAATGACGCCACTCCTCCAAGGCAGCCACAACCGCCAGCAGCTCCCGATTGCCGATGTCATAGTTCCTCTCGGCAGGGAGGAAACGACGCGAGTAGAAGGCGCACGGATGTACCTTCTGGTCTGTTGCCGACCGCTGGGATAAGATAGCTCCCAGTCCAGTATCCGAGGCGTCCACCTCTACGATGAACTGTCTCTTGGGGTCTGGATGGAGCAAGATCGGGGCGGAAGTGAACCTCTTCTTGAGGGAGCGGAACGCAGCACATGCCGCTGGGGACCAGTCGAACGGCAGGGCGGGAGAGGTCAGCCTGGTAAGCGGTTCCGCCACTTGACTGTAGTTCCGGATGAATCTTCGGTAGAAGTTGGCGAACCCGAGGAATCTCTGTAACTCCTTCCGAGAGGTGGGTTCCGGCCACTCCTCCACGGCCCGGATCTTGCGAGGATCAGCTCGGGTCAAGCCTCTCTCCACGATGAAGCCCAGGTAATCGACGGAGTCGGAGTGGAATCGGCACTTCTCCGCCTTGACGAAGAGCCGATTGTGGAGGAGGCGCTCCAGCACACGGCGGACATGCTGGATGTGTTCCTCGAGGGTCTTGGAGAAGATGAGGATGTCGTCTAGGTATACTACCACAAACTCCTCCAGCATGTCACGAAGGACGTCGTTCATGAGCGCCTGGAATACCGCCGGAGCGTTGGTGAGGCCGAACGGCATAACCAGGTACTCGTAGTGGCCCCTGGGAGTCTTGAAGGCGGTCTTCCACTCATCGCCCTCTCGGATACGGACTAGATGGTAGGCACTCCGGAGGTCCAGCTTGGTAAAGACGGTAGCCTGGGTGAGAGGCTCGAAGGTGGAGTTCATGAGAGGAAGAGGGTACTTGTTCTTAATGGTGATCTCGTTGAGCTGGCGATAGTCGATGCAGGGTCGAAGGTCTCCGTCCTTCTTCCCAACAAAGAAGAAGCCGGCCGCCACAGGAGAGGAGGAAGGCCGAATGAGTCCTGCTTCCAAGGACTCAGAGATGTATTGATCCATCGCTGCCTTCTCAGGGACGGTCAGACTGTAGAGGCGGCTGCCAGGAAGGGGAGCCCCTGAGCGGAGGTCGATGGCACAGTCGTAAGGCCGGTGAGGCGGAAGGGCCTGAGCCCTGGACTTACTGAAAACCTCCATGAGGTCGTGGTACTCGGGGGGTATGGTCGAGAGGTCCGGAGGCGGCTCACAAACGGATCTCCGGGGCGAGGGACAGGACGCCGCCTGAAGACACTGGGCATGACAGGAGGAGCTCCACCCCCTGATGGTACCGGAGGACCAGGCGATGTGGGGCTCGTGCAGCGCGAGCCAGGGCCGGCCCAGGACTACTGGGACAAGAGGGGATCTGGTGATAAAAAACTGGAGTCTCTCAACGTGGTTACCAGCAATGGTGAGCAGGACAGGGCAGGTGCGTTGAGTGATGTCAGCCAGGCGGTGTTGGTCCAATGCGAATACCTCCAATGGCCTCACTAGGTCCTCAAGTGGAATGTTGGCCCGGGTAGCAAACTCGAAGTCTAGGAAACTCTCGTCAGCCCCCGAGTCAATGAGTGCCTCCACCATGGCCCGTTGGTCCGCCCAGGCCAGGGTGACGCTCATCAGACGGCTAGGTGGTGCACGGCTCTGGGAACGAGAAAAACGGCTCACCAGGATCTCCCGGGGTCCCGGCGAGCCTGGTCTTTTGGCCGGGTGGGGCAGTTGGCGATACGGTGTCCATCCCGACTGCAGTAGAGGCAAAGGCCGGACCTGAACCTCGCCTCCCGTTCAGCTTGGCTAAGATGTGAACGTCCCAGCTGCATGGGTTCCTCCCCGGGCACCGAATGGGAGGGGAAAGAGCCACCAGTCGTGTTGGGAGCAGGGCGGCCCGCAGTACCGTCACGAGTACGGGGGGTCTGGAGAACCTCTGGAGGTACCTGTCGGGTTCTCTCACGTCTTCTCTCCTGGAGGCGTCCGTCGATGCGAATGGCGAGGCTGAACAGGTCCTCGAGGGACTCAGGTTCCTCACGCGTCGCGAGCTGGTCCCTGACAGCGTCGTTGAGCCCCCTCATGAAGGTGAGACGAAGCGCTTGATCGTTCCAACCGCTCTCCGTTGCCGCCAGTCTGAACTCCAACACGTAGTCGGTGACCCCGCCACTGCCCTGCCGGAAGGTACCCAACCGGGCTCCAGGGTCCTGGCCACGGGCTGGGTGGTGGAAAACCCTGCGGAGCTCAGCCACGAAGTCTGGGTAGGAAAAACAGAAATCAGCCCCCATTGCCCAGGAGGCAGTGACCCACTGGGCTGCCCGGCCTGAGAGCAAGTTAGTCATGTAAGCCACTTGGGCTCCCCTTGAAGTGAATCGGCTGGGTTGATGACGAAAAACCAACTCACATTGCATGATGAATGTGGCACAATCCTCGAAGTTACCATCGAACAACCGTGGTTCGGAGAGACGGGGCTCCCGAGGTGCGGGATCGGGAGGCGCGGGGCCTGCCAGGGCTGCGGGTGATGCTCCGGCCGAGGCTCCTGAAGTAAGTGGGGTTACAAGCAAGGTGTTAACGGTTTCACTCAGCGCTTGTAATTGGTGGAGAATATTAGACTGCTGGCTAGCCAGAGAGCCAAGGGACCCCTGAATAGGCAGGACCTGGTCTCGGAGCTCCTGTACAGCAGCCGCAGCCGCATCTAGCTGTAGGCTGTGGTCGTTGGTTAACTCTATCTGGACCGCCAACGCTGTTCTGACCCTCTCTGTGTCGGCTGAGGTCGTCATGGTTGGGTCGTAATGTTATGGTTTGTAACCGACCTCAAACGCAACGGCACAGAGTGGAAGTTCAGAGTTAGCCAAAAGCTAGGGCGTATTTATTTACAGAGTCACAAGATGGATGAAGTACAGCAATCAAAACAAACGGGGATCTGGCATGTGACGATGTAGCGGCTCTGCAGATACTCCCAGTAGATAGTGGTGAGGAATTGGCATGTGTAGCGGCTCTGCAGATACCCCCAGCTTTCACTCCCGGTGGAAACGGAGAGAGAGAGAAATCAGAGTTAGCCCAACGAACACACAGAGGCAGAGAGGTGACTGAATCCAGTATTAATCCCAAGTGACTTGATCTTCGGTGTACCACACACAAGTTAGCTTAGTCCAGTGAAAAACAACACGGTAATCTTCAGTGTTAATCTAACACACAAAATAGCTGAGTCCAGTGCGAAACAAAAAGGAATTTTTCAGTGATATCCTAACACAAAAATTAGGTGAGTCCAGTATAAACAAAACGGGATATCTTCGGTGTTCACCAAACACACAAAAAACTGATAATCCAAAAAAGACTGTTTCCAAAAACTCACCAGAGCGCAACGCGTAAAGCGGGCAGATAACGAGGCGCAGCTCCGAACGGGGAACCAGGTTCTCCACAGCGGTTCTCCACAAAAGGTCCTGGAGAGCAAAAAACAGGAACAGCGACGGGGAAGGCAGGTATATGCAGGTGTATTTCAGAACGACCCAACATCGATAGTATGGAGGTCTGTGTATATAAAGCCTTCAGGGGCGCTAATTACAAGCTGTGACAGCTGCGGGATGAGATTGATACTTGCTCCAAAAGCGTGTGGCGGGGAAAGCACCAATCAACACGGCACCTTAAAGGAACAGAGCGCGTGGCGGGGAATGCATTAATCAACCTAGTACCTTAAAGAAACGGAGCGTGTGGCGGGGAGCGGACCAAACCTCACACTCACACCAGTAAGAGCTAATCACTACGACACGACTGCACTGTTAGACTCAGGAAGCACCGTGACGCTCATAAAACCAGAGCTGGTGGACGGTCCCCTCCTGAGAAAAACAGTAGGAGTCACATGTGTGCACGGTGAGACTAGACAATATCCGACCGTCACCATCGAACTAACATCCACCCGGGGAAAATGTACAATGACAGTAGGTGTAGTAGAAAACCTACCGGTATCAGTGTTAATCGGGACCATTTTTCCGACCGCTATGGGAGAGTTTGGCGGCCGAACGACGTCTTCCCCCCAGAACAGTACCACCACCACAACGACCTGAGCCCGGGCACGAAGGACCCGGATGTGCGGGTTACACGAGGTGGACCCCCAGGCTTCTACCGACCCCCTGCCAGAGGAAGATTCCAGCCCTGTCAGCGAGGACAATGACATGGGGGATCCCGCCGCTGGCCCAGCAGAGAACAATGCTCCACCAGTCGACAACGGAGGAGAGGATCGAGTCACCACTCCACGACAAGCCAGTCTGGGGAGACCTGTTCCCTGGCAATAGGAACGATGAAACCCCACCCTTACCACCACAACTGACTGGACGATTCGGCACCGCCCAGCTGGAGGATGAAAACCTGGCCCCAGCACTACGTCAGGTAGCCGTGGTCGATGGTAAGAAGATGGACGAGGTAGGAAAGTTAATGTTTCCACATTTT
The DNA here is from genome assembly GCF_963971535.1 of Notolepis coatsorum. Taxonomy (NCBI): domain Eukaryota; kingdom Metazoa; phylum Chordata; class Actinopteri; order Aulopiformes; family Paralepididae; genus Notolepis; species Notolepis coatsorum. Next base: position 47,078,082 of record NC_140174.1, read on the forward strand.
TCCATCAAAAAAACATTGTTATATCAAGTGGTGAAAAAAGGGGGGATAATTCACGAATTGTTGTTGGTACCCCGACCACACATAAATACGGTGTTATGACTAGCCCACTCTCACTTGCTAGGGGCTCACTTGGGGGTCAAGAAAACCCTAGACCAGATCAAGGACAGATTTTCCTGGCCGGGGGTGAAGAGAGATGGAAGGAACTGGGACCAGCTTCTCCCCTACTTGATGTTCTCCATTCGGGAGGTTCCCCAGGTCTCCACAGGATTCTTCCCCTTTGAACTTTTGTATGGGAGAAGGCCTAGAGGTATGCTAGATATAGCCAAGTAAGCCTGGGAACACCAGCCGTCACCGCACCGGAGTTTGGTGGATCATGTGGAGGAGGTACAGGAGCGGATGGCCACCTTGTGGCCACTGGTAAGAGACCACATGTCCAAAGCCCAGCAGGCCCAAACCAGGGTCTATAACCGGGGCATTCAACCCCGAGAATTTCAGTCAGGGGATAGAGTGTTAGTACTGGTTCCCACCTCTGAATGTAAGTTTCTAGCCAAGTGGCACGGACCATATGAAATTATTGAGAAAGTGGGTACGGTGAATTATAGAGTGCGACAGCCAGGGAGGGGTCCTCCTGTGAAAATATACCATGTCAACCTCTTAAAAAAATGGGTGGCCCGGGAGGCTCTGTATACTTTCACCCCACCACAGATACCAGTCCGGACCCAACCGCTCGAAGTCCCCATGGGAGACCAACTCAGCGTTCCCCAGAAGAATGACCTGAGAGAGTTGGTGGAACGCCATCGGGATGTGTTTTCAAGGAACCTGGAAGAACCGAGGTCATATACCACCACATCCCCATGATCAGCGGAAAAAAGGTGAAACTGTGTCCCTACCAGAAGACAGGCCGTGAGTAAAGAAGTGAAGGACATGTTACAGGCGGGAGTCATTGTGGAGTCCAACAGCGGGTGGTGTAGTCCCATTGTGCTGGTCCCTAAGCCAGATGGAACCCCAAGGTTTTGTAATGATTTCTGCCAGCTAAATGCTATCTCCAAGTTTGACGCTTACCCTATGCCCCGAGTTGATGAGCTAATCGAGAGGCTAGGAAAGGCAAGGTTTATAACCACCCTAGACCTCACCAAAGGCTACTGGCAGGTCTTCCTAGCCCCCGAAGATAGGGAGAAAACATCGTTTGCCACCCCGTTTCATTATGTTGTTCTCCCCTTCGGGCTACACGGTGTTCCTGCCACGTTTCAGAGACTAATGGACCAGATCCTCAGACCCCACCGAGAGTATGCAGCTGCCTACATCGATGACATCATCATTCACGGAGAGGATTGGGGGACCCATCTACGTCAGGTCACGGCTGTCCTACAAGCCTTGAGGGGGGCGGGGCTTACCGCCAACCCAAAGAAATGTCACCTGGGCCTACAGGATGCTGACTACTTGGGATACACCATCGGGAGGGGGTGTATCAGACCCCAAGCCGGCAAGGCCGAGGCCATCCGAGGCTGGCCCCGCCCCCAAATCAAAAAGGAGGTACGAACCTTCATAGGCTTAGCCAGCTATTACCAGCATTTTGTCCCCAACTTCTCTGCCCTAGCAGCTCCCCTGACCAACCTGACGAAGAACAAACAGCCAGACCAGGTCGTGTGGACAGAGGAGACGGAGAAGGCCTTTCAGCAGCTAATTGATTATCTTTTTCCCCCTCCTTCTTTTTCCGATTTTTCTCCCATCCCACTGTTAGTCGTTATGCCAATTCCCAACCCCCTTCCTGGTTGTTGCGCACTTTCCCCTACTGTTGGTCCGAGAGGCCGGAGACTGTCACATGCTTTCCTCCGACGCATGTGCAGCCAGCCGGAAGCCAGCCTGGCCGCGCAGATTCTCACCGGGAGAGTGTAACGTGTGGAAGGTCGCACTACCTCTCTCCAGATCCTACCCTTGCTGAGCAGGCGCCCCGACCGAACTGTAGGGGTCGCTGTCCACAACGCCCAGGACCCACCCACGGCTCCCCTCCCCCTAACTCAGCCAAACGAGTTAGTATAGCGATCAGCCCGAGCCAAGGCAATTCTGACTCTCCGGGAGTCGAGACCGCAGCCTCTTGCATTGGTGACGAGCACAATCTCCGCTACGCCACCTGACCGCCCGCCTTTCAGCAGCTAAAGGACAAACTGTGTTCGGAACCAGTGCTGGTGACCCCCGACTTCAGCCAACCTCTGCTGGTGCAAATGGATGCATCGAAGACTGGGGTGGGTGCCGTCCTATCGCAACTGAGAGAAGGTGAGGAACACCCAGTGATATTCATCAGTCGCAAGTTACTACCCCGGGAGAATAATTACTCCACGATTGAGAAGGAGTGCCTGGCGATAAAATGGGCCCTCAAGGAGTTAAAGTACTATCTGCTGGGACAGCGCTTCACTCTAGTCATGGATCATGCACCCCTCGTATGACTATCACGTAACAAGGACACCAATGCTTGGGTCACCCGCTGGTTCTTATCCTTACAGCCCTTTGTTTTCTCCGTCATCCACAGGTCTGGTGCAGCTCACGGAAATGCGGATGCATTGTCCAGGAGGGAAGCGCTGGGAACATGGTCCGCCCCGAGGAGCTCGGAGCTAAGTGGGGGATATGTGGCAGATATCATCCCCCGTCCCATGGCTATGTGGAGGAAGGGAGATTTAATTAAGGAGTTGATTAGGACTGATGGAATACACCTGTGCACCACGTGATCACCCACACACCCCCCCCCACACACACACAGAGACACACATAGCTTAAAGCCCTAGGAGAGACAGAGAAAGGTGGAGTGGAGGTGAGGAAGGAGCAGAGATCGTGGAGAGAGAGTGTTATACTGAGTTTGTGAGGTGAGAGGTAGTTGGAAGGAGAGGTGAAAGCGAGAAGGTGTTCGTGGTACTGGACCCTGGACTGGCTGAGATACCCCCTTGTGAAACTGACCCTAGACCGGACGACAAACCCTGAGTATTGAACATTCCCTTTTTGTACGAGCCTGGAACGTGTTTTGACCCTGGACTGTTATTCGACTACTCTATTGCCCATCGGATTTGTTCTTTTAATCAATAAATATAATTTATTTATTGAAATTGTGCTTGTGTGGACATTGGAATTGTTTGTTTTGGTCCGTGTCGAGCCTGAACACCACCAGGCTTGTCACAGTATGTTTGTCTGTATGTCTGTGTGTGATGTGTGTATGTATGTGTGTCTGTGTGTGTTGTGTGTATGTATGTTTGTCTGTGTGTTGTGTGTATGTATGTGTGTCTGCGTGTGTTGTGTGTATGTATGTTTGTCTGTGTGTACGTTTGTGTGTGTATGTTTGTCTGTGTGTACGTGTGTCTGTGTGTCAATAAGCTTACTGGCTATTACAACAACTACGGGAAGTGTGTGTGTGTGCTAAGCTTGCGAGAACATTTAGGATAAATAGCCTATTCTCTTGTTGCTATCTGTTTACCACAAAATATGTCATTTACACACACACACACACGCACACGCACGCACACACACACACACGCACACACACACACACACACATACACACACACACACTGCCCCCCTCTCTTTCTCTCTTATGTGAAGGATCACATTTGTTCCAGAAAGAGGAAACAGGGGGTCTGTGTGTACCCAGCATGGAACGCCACCTGACCATGGGAGCCAATCAGAAAGCAGCATAGACTCTGAGCCCCCAAGTACTGCTGGTTTATAGGGCTCAGCTTCAGAGAAGTCACATGACTTCCCATCGAGAGAGGGAGGGAGAGCGAGAGAGGGGGGGTGAGAGAGAGAGAGAGGTGGAGAAAAAAATAGAGGAACGGAGGGAGGGAGTGAGAGGGAGGGAGAGGAATGAGAGAGCGAGAAGGAGGGAGAGAGAAATAGTGTGGGCAATCTGAGCACATGCGCGTGCACGCAAGAGAGAGAGAGAGGGAGAAAGAGAGAGAGGGTGAGAGAGAGGAGTAAAAAAAAGAAAAAAAAAAAAAAGGTCAAGAGGTTGAAAGAGCGATTGCTGTGAGAGGTGATTGAAGGTCTGGTAAATGGATGGATGGATGGAGGGATGGAGGGAGGGAGGGAGGGAGGGAGGGAGGGAGGGAGGGAGGGAATAGGGAAGAAAAGGGGATGCTAACTGTTCTGGGAAGTGAAATTGTAGAGCCTAGCGGTAGTTTATAATTACTGTTGAATAAATGCATGAAGAAGAAAAAAACACAATAAACTGGAGTGACTGAACGAAAAGCTGAGAGGATGATGAATGAGAAGATGAATGAGGGATGGTGTGAATGAGCATAAGAAGGAGATAGTGGTTGTGGTCATACCAGTGGTTAAGCTTATAGTGCTGTGGTTTCCTAACGTTTCTCCAGAGAGGTCCACTATTACAAAATAATTTTGAATTTTCTTTCTGAAAGGATGAAAACTGATAATGTGTGCTGTTTGGGTCATATCCAGGCCAGGGGGGGGCCCATACCTTTTGACGCGAAGGGCCAAAGGCTAGAATGTATCGTGAGTCGCGGGCTGAAGAAAGCAACCCGACGGGGATCATTTGTAGAAATGTCACAAGTAAAATAACAGCATCTTGGTTTATTTCAAAATCCCTTCTCGAATATAATTAAAGTGTATGTTCAGAATTTTGAACCCCTAAGCCCTATTTCATTCTTACCAAATAATGTCTGTACAACCCTTGAAATAAAAGCTGAAACCAGCTACTTTGGGAGCACAGGGTATGTCGGCGTCTGTGTTTATTTCAGGGCTTGTGAGTGTGGGAGTGTGGCCCTGTTGACTTTGCATTGGTTTTGTGGCTAACTGGCCGGAGCTGCAGGTATCCAATATAAAGAACAGCATGCATTGCGCTGAGAAATTACCCTACCGTTTTGCAACAGCATTGGTATGTAGGTAATAAAGCTAGGGGTCCAAAATTCTGAACTTACTCTTTAACCAAAATCAAAATAGGTCAATATAATGTAAATATAATTATAACTTCACTCTCTGGAATCCTTTGGAGGGCTAGCATTTATTTAATGGAGCTACTGATCCGGGAGTGAGTAGGCTACTTTATTAATCTTATATTCCAGCCACTTGTCAATATGGCAGCATAACATGGTCAGCAGCTTTTTCTGTAGAATGACCGTACTTTTGACACTAGGGCTTGAATTCACGTTTCACACTGTACCTTCTCGTCCTGATACTGAAGGATGGAGAAATATACAGAAACAAAAATAAAAGACTCAGGATCATTGTGTGTGTGAGTGAGTGTATGTGTGTGTGTGTGTGTGTGTGTGTGTGTGTGTGTGTGTGTGTGTGTGTGTGTGTGTGTGTGTGTGTGTGCGCACGCATGCGCAGGGAGGGGGGGGGGGGGTACACTTCACTTGAGAATCAGTACGTGCATTATGACACAAGGGGGGTTAGTGTGAAATCTGAAACAGATGTTTCACCCTTGGTCCCGAGGCACTAATGTCAACACCTCTCCCCGAATGGGAGTGTACATATGAGAGAGAGAGAGAGAGAGAGAGAGAGAGAGAGAGAGAGAGAGAGAGAGAGAATATGTGTGCCATTGAGTGAGTGCGTAAATGCGTGTGTGTGTGTTTATGTGTGCGTGTGCATGTTAAATGCCCTATTAGAGGTGAGGCTTCCCATAAACACCTGTTTTATTCCAGTTAATATCTGTCGCCATGGTGAAGAAATAATGGTCTGCGTGAAGGAGGAGAGAGGGGGATCACCTCCGTTCGTTCCATCTGCAAGGGAGAAAAGGCTCATCTGGGATGAACACATTCGTTCATTCATCCCCCCTGTCTATTTTCAGCACACTGGCTTTATGGTTATTGGAAAGGCGTTGCCTTCTCGCTCCTTTCCCAGAAGGAGTCAATATTTCTCCCTCGCTTTCATTTCTCCCCCCCCCCCCCCCTCTCTCTCTCTCTCGCTCTTTTTTTCTTGCTAATTCAATATTTTCTCCAAAACACTGTTTCTCCACTCAGAGGTATGGAATGCTGGGCGATATTAGAGAAAAACAAAACATGCACAAGCCAACGTGGGCTACTACTCGCACGCGCACACACACACACACACACACACACACACACACACACACACACACACACACACACACACACACACACACACACACACACACACACACACACACACACACACACACACACACACACACACACACACACACACACACACACACACACACACACACACACACACACACACACACACACACACACACACACACACACACACACACACACACACACACACACACACACACACACACACACACACACACACACACACACACACACACACACACACACACACACACACACACACACACACACACACACACACACACACACACACACACACACACACACACACACACACACACACACACACACACACACACACACACACACACACACACACACACACACACACACACACACACACACACACACACACACACACACACACACACACACACACACACACACACACACACACACACACACACACACACACACACACACACACACACACACACACACACACACACACACACACACACACACACACACACACACACACACACACACACACACACACACACACACACACACACACACACACACACACACACACACACACACACACACACACACACACACACACACACACACACACACACACACACACACACACACACACACACACACACACACACACACACACACACACACACACACACACAATGAGGTTATACAATTGGATGCCAACAGTGATCCCGGAAATTCTCCTCTTATACTCCCCTCCCCTTAAAGGCCCAATCTGTAAAATTATTTGACCAAATACATGACTTGTAAATGGAAAATAAGCCTTTTCTAACTTTCATATCTCATCACAACGCAACATGATAAATGTATAGCTAAAAGAAAAAAGATTTATATATTAAAGATATCTACAATGCCATGGTTCGGCTGCTTTTCAGAGGTCAGGTGACCCGTTTCATTACACTTGGATTCCAGATTGCACCTTTAATGTTATTATCTAATCTCTTTCTTTACAGACTGATATAACAGTTGTCACTGTTTGTCTAAGGCCTTTTATGAGGCCAATATTTGCAGAGTAAATTTTAATGGGACATACTCGTTTACCAGTGTCATGACTTGTGGCTGCTTCTAACCATAGTATTCCAAAGTTCTTATAACAAGGAAATATGAGCAGCGAGGTGGACACCTTTTGTAATAGGCTCATCTATGCATTGTGTGGCTGTCGGAGCGAGAGAGCAGAAGAGAAAGCGAGTGAGAGAGAGAAAGAGCAAGACCGATGACTGTTTGTATCGAAAGCTCTTTCCTGCTCCTCCCTCGTAGAATAATCTCACTTCACAGCTGATACCATTACCACAGGCCTTAATTGCTGCCAAATATTGAAACAACAGGTTCTGCTAAGGCAGTCATATGAGTGACACGTGAGAAGAGAACTGGCTACAAAAATAGAGGGGCATGGCTGGACGCATCTAGGGTTGTTCTGGTCTCTGACTATGCCTACATGGCAACATGTGTGTAGTGGTGGTGGGTTGAGTTGGGGGGCTTGGCACAGCGGTGCAGTCCAGAAAAAGAGCTATGACTCCCACGGAATCTAGGGGTGTGATGGCTATTTTGGAGCATTGGTCCCAGACTGTTGCAGTCAACAGCAACAACGCATAACAGCATACAAATTTAAATAAACACACACGCACACAACACACACACACACATACGCACACACACACACGCGCACACACGTGTATGTTGACAGTATGTGTTAGCCTACATGCCTGCCTTATGCAACCACACATCTCAGTGTTTGGGAAGTGGCGCCACCTTGAGTTTCAGATAGTCCTCTACTTTGTAACGGCAATCGGCCATCCATTATTCTTGCCTTGCAGGCACGGGAGTTCCAACTTCCAGTCAATGATTGTCGATTACAATGATCCAAAGTTCACAACCAAAACAATCACAGGGATCAATGAAGTGAAAACAAAGTTGAAGGCGACGATATAGGACTCAGCAGTGTCAGCACCATGTTTTTGAAAACGTTGACGTCCTCTGCCACCAGAGCTGTGCTGAGGTGCGTGAACCACCAAGGCGTCACATCAAAACAATCCCTCGTGTATCCTGCTGCGCTGGGACGAGACTCCGCGCGATTCTATTATGACACCGCCAAATCCACCGACCCTATACCAACTGGGGCTGCCCTCGTCCGCACTGTGGACCTCCGCAGTGACACGGTGACCAAGCCCGGAGCGGTCATGCGCCAGGCCATGGCAGAGGCTGAAGTCGGTGATGATGTATTTGGAGAAGACCCGACAATAAACGGTCAGAGTATTGAAATACATACATTTCCAAATGAAAAGCTCATACGGTCTTGATTTCCAAATCAAAAGTCCATTATGGTCTGAGCAGCAAGGGCCTTACTCCTCAGTCCTCACTGTAAATTATGAAAACTAAAAGTGCAGGCTGGTGGTACACACACACACACACACACACACACACACACGTGCACAGTTGCACACACACTCCTCCAAGTGCAAACACTATGTTGCCATTATGCCATTAATGTTGCAACTGCTATTGCACACAATTAACTTTTGGTTGTATGTATTCCACATTCTCAGATGTTTTCCAATTGATTTACCTACCTAACAGCCTAACATGGAGTACATATTATGTCTATCTCTGGAAGGTATGTTGAAATATATATATATATTTGTATATTATTGAATCTGTTTTTTGTGTGTGTAGAATTACAGAATATGGCTGCTGCTATGTTTGGAATGGAAGCTGCCCTGTACGTCCCGTCTGGAACCATGAGCAACCTCATTGCAGGTGAGCTGCCGCTGGCAATGTGGGATCTGGAAACCCCCAGGAAAATAATGAAGAATAGTTTACTTTCAACTATTTCATAGAAACAAAAAAGCTCCTGCACACTGTCATCGTCTTCACTTTCAGTTAAAACACCTTTATTGTGAACAACGTTTCTAGGTAACCTGATGAAGGTCCTTGTGCTGAAACGTTGTTCAAAATAAAGATGGTTTAACTTTAATCCTTGTGTGGTGTTCACACGTTTGTTACTCACACCTAATGTTCACGGGTCTGGTGGGCCCACAACTTTATTGGCATTTTAAAACAATTTATATAAAAATATTTAACAGATGTTAACTTGATCTCAAATGGTTAATATTTGCCATTTACCTCTGCTAGATCACATTTATCAATAAAAATGTAATTTATGTAAAAAAAGAAAAGAAAAGAAAATACATTCATCAAGCCATGAATGGAATAAATCATGTTTATCTTCACAAATATTAATGAAACAAGGCAGACAGTGAGGGTACACAGTGAACCGTTTTGTTTCATAAAAAAAAAAAAAAAACATACAATTCCCACACTGTGGGGTCAAGTGGACCTGAAAGAAGAAGAAGAATGTAATATAAATGTGTAGGGAGGCTGCAACAGTGTGTACTACAATGAAAACGCGTTCTTTATATATTCTTCACAGAAAATGAGCCAAGGCCAATGAGTCTCGGGTTAAAAAGATAATTAATTGTCATTATTGTCATCATTTATCTTTTAGTAAACATTGAAAACGGGTCCCACAGACCTGAACACCACACAAGAGTTAAGTGAAGAAGATGGCGTGTGGGAGCTCTGTGCTTCCTTGTTGGACAATCGTCTCCACTCTTCTCTCCTTAACTACAGTAGACCGTTGTGGACTCCCGTACTTCATCGTATCTACCAGCAAAAAGCGTATCAGATTTGGGTCCCTGAAATTAAATTGGATCCAACGGGAGTCCCCGCCCTAATGTGTATCAATTTGTGGTCCTTCACAGAAAAAAATATTGAGAACCACTCGGATTAGACCAGGCATTCTCAAAGTGTGGCCCTCTGAAATGTTTCTGGCGACCCGCAATAAGTTGTTAAGGTGTAAAATGCATGCGTTATATTTGGTCCGGTTCCAATACAGTTTTAAACAAACCTATAATATCACACAGGAGTAAAAACCCATGGGCTAAGGTGTCAAATTAGGAATGACAGCTTCTTCAAAGCTTGCTAGGTTACTGGTTGCATGGCAACTAGGCAATGCCTACTCGCGAGACATATTACGTCATCTGTTTTTTCTTGGACAGCCCTCAATCCAATGTTGGGTCCCTAAATTGGCCCTCAGTCATCAAAACCCCTGGATTAGACTATACATGAAGAAGCTCAAGCATGTGATGAGACGTGTATCTTCCACTCTGTTCTCCAGTAATGGTGCACTGCAGGGAGAGGGGAGATGAGATGATTGTGGGGGATCTGTCCCACTTGCATATCTACGAGCAAGGAGGAAGTGCACAGGTAAGTGCAACAATACACTTTGATGAACTCTCTGTGTGCTTCTGTTCTATACCTCAGTCCTTCTGTTCTACACCTCAGTCCTTCTGTTCTAATCCTCAGTCCTTCTGTTCTACACCTCAGTCCTTCTGTTCTACACCTCAGTCCTCCTTCTGTTCTACACCTCAGTCCTCCTTCTGTTCTACACCTCAGTCCTTCTGCCTCCTTCTGTTCTACACCTCAGTCCTCCTTCTGTTCTACACCTCAGTCTTCCTTCTGTTCTACACCTCAGTCCTCCTTCTGTTCTACTCCTCAGTCCTCCTTCTGTTCTACACCTCAGTCCTTCTGTTCTACACCTCAGTCCTTCTGTTCTACACCTCAGTCCTTCTGTTCTACACCTCAGTCCTTCTGTTTTACACCTCAGTCCTTCTGTTCTACACCTCAGTCCTTCTGTTTTACACCTCAGTCCTTCTGTTCTACACCTCAGTCCCTCTTCTGTTCTACACCTCAGTCCTCCTTCTGTTCTACACCTCAGTCCTCCTTCTGTTCTACACCTCAGTCCTCCTTCTGTTCTACACCTCAGTCCTCCTTCTGTTCTACACCTCAGTCCTCCTTCTGTTCTACACCTCAGTCCTCCTTCTGTTCTACACCTCAGTCCTTCTGTTCTACACCTCAGTCCCTCTTCTGTTCTACACCTCAGTCCTCCTTCTGTTCTATACCTCAGTCCTTCTGTTCTACACCTCAGTCCTTCTGTTCTACACCTCAGTCCTTCTGTTCTACACCTTAGTCCTTCTGTTCTACACCTCAGTCCTCCTTCTGTTCTACACCTCAGTCCTTCTGTTCTACACCTCAGTCCTTCTGTTCTACACCTCAGTCCTCCTTCTGTTCTACACCTCAGTCCTTCTGTTCTACACCTCAGTCCTTCTGTTCTACACCTTAGTCCTTCTGTTCTACACCTCAGTCCTTCTGTTCTACACCTCAGTCCTTCTGTTCTACACCGTAGTCCTTCTGTTCTACACCTCAGTCCTCCTTCTGTTCTACACCTCAGTCCTTCTGTTCTACACCTTAGTCCTTCTGTTCTACACCTCAGTCCTTCTGTTCTACACCTCAGTCCCTCTTCTGTTCTACACCTTAGTCCCTCTTCTGTTCTACACCTCAGTCCTCCTTCTGTTCTACACCTCAGTCCCTCTTCTGTTCTACACCTCAGTCCCTCTTCTGTTCTACACCTTAGTCCTTCTGTTCTACACCTCAGTCCCTCTTCTGTTCTACACCTCAGTCCTTTTTCTGTTCTACACCTCAGTCCTCCTTCTGTTCTACACCTCAGTCCTCTGTTCTACACCTTAGTCCTTCTGTTCTACACCTCAGTCCCTCTTCTGTTCTACACCTCAGTCCTCCTTCTGTTCTACACCTCAGTCCTCCTTCTGTTCTACACCTCAGTCCTTCTGTTCTACACCTCAGTCCTTCTGTTCTACACCTCAGTCCTTCTGTTCTACACCTCAGTCCTTCTGTTCTACACCTCAGTCCCTCTTCTGTTCTACACCTCAGTCCTCCTTCTGTTCTATACCTCAGTCCTTCTGTTCTACACCTCAGTCTTTCTGTTCTACACCTCTTACACCTCAGTCCTTCTGTTCTACACCTCAGTCCTTCTGTTCTACACCTTAGTCCTTCTGTTCTACACCTCAGTCCTCCTTCTGTTCTACACCTCAGTCCCTCTTCTGTTCTACACCTTAGTCCTTCTGTTCTACACCTCAGTCCTTCTGTTCTACACCTCAGTCCTTCTGTTCTACACCTCAGTCCCTCTTCTGTTCTACACCTTAGTCCCTCTTCTGTTCTACACCTCAGTCCTCCTTCTGTTCTACACCTTAGTCCTTCTGTTCTACACCTCAGTCCCTCTTCTGTTCTACACCTCAGTCCCTCTTCTGTTCTACACCTCAGTCCTTCTGTTCTACACCTCCGTCCCTCTTCTGTTCTACACCTCAGTCCTTCTGTTCTACACCTTAGTCCTTCTGTTCTACACCTCAGTCCTTCTGTTCTACACCTCCGTCCCTCTTCTGTTCTACACCTCAGTCCTTCTTCTGTTCTACACCTCAGTCCTCCTTCTGTTCTACACCTCAGTCCCTCTTCTGTTCTACACCTTAGTCCTTCTGTTCTACACCTCAGTCCTTCTGTTCTACACCTCAGTCCTTCTGTTCTACACCTCAGTCCCTCTTCTGTTCTACACCGTAGTCCTTCTGTTCTACACCTCAGTCCCTCTTCTGTTCTACACCTCAGTCCCTCTTCTGTTCTACACCTCAGTCCTTCTTCTGTTCTACACCTCAGTCCTCCTTCTGTTCTACACCTCAGTCTTTCTGTTCTACACCTCAGTCCCTCTTCTGTTCTACACCTCAGTCTTTCTGTTCTACACCTCAGTCCTCCTTCTGTTCTACACCTCAGTCCTTCTGTTCTACACCTCAGTCCCTCTTCTGTTCTACACCTTAGTCCTTCTGTTCTACACCTCAGTCCCTCTTCTGTTCTACACCTCAGTCCTTCTGGTCCTCAACCTACTCCAGCTTAGCGCTACATTACTTGGCTAGAACAATCAGGCTCGGGAAGCTGATGTCAAATTTCCGGGGCAAGCGGACACTTGTAGAGGATCATTCCGGTTGACTGTGTTGACGAGTGGATGTTTGGGTTCAAATTAGTTTGGGACATCTTGCGTTCCTCCTCTGTTTTTGTACATTTAGCAGTTTTAGCGATTTCTCAATGCAAAAGGTTGTAAGTGACCCTCCAGAGATGGCAACCGACATCCGTAGCGACCCTCTTAACTTCCTGAGCCCGATCCAAGTGTACGCCCCAGAGAAAACGTACACATACACAGTATATCATCAACCACACCACCGTCTCTCTAGTGTGTGTGTGTGTGTGTGTGTGTGTGTGTGTGTGTGTGTGTGTGTGTGTGTGTGTGTGTGTGTGTGTGTGTGTGTGTGTGTGTGTGTGTGTGTGTGTGTGTGTGTGTGTGTGTGTGTGTGTGTGTGTGTGTGTGTGTGTGTGTGTGTGTGTGTGTGTGTGTGTGTGTGTGTGCGCACGCTGATACAGCTGGCTGGTGTCCATGCCACCACGGTGACTAACCTCCCTGATGGAACGTTTGACCTGGCCCAGCTGGAGTCGAAGATTCGCCATGGTTACCCAGATCCCCACTACCCCCGCTCACGCCTGATATGTGTGGAGAACACACACAACATACAGGGAGGCCGGGTTCTGCCTCTACCTTTCCTGCAAGAGGTGACTGGGTTTGTCATACGATTGTTTGTTTTTCTGTAGAGATGCATAGAGTGAAAGTGCTAAAATACTGGTTAATGCCACACACAAAGAACTAAGTCCGAGCACAGTGCTACCTAATGATGATAAAGGATTTTCTATCCGTTAAATTAGAATATAAAGGTGGAGGTTGATATTTGGTTAGATTAAAACTTCAAAATCCAACCGTGTATGCAGAAGGAATGCCCTCCCACACATGCAATGTTCTACAGAGTAAAGTAGGGTGAGGTGTCCATACATTATAGAGCTTTGTGTTCAGGTAGGACACGGTAGTGATGCTCGCCAGGCAGCGATCAGCTGATAAGACGTGTATCAATCACAAACAAACACGACAACAATGTGGTCCACTTAAGCTGGTCTGCCTCTCATCCCTGCTGTATACTCATGCTGTTGCCTATACATATCACCAAATACAACTCTATTAGGGCTGGGTATCTGCACTGATTACACTGATTTGATTTAAATTCACGAGGTCCCATTTCAATTTGATTTGATTAAATTAGGCTTGATGGCGCTGGTTTGGTCAACTGAGTTTCTGGAGTACCGGTAGTTCAGCAGAAACTCAAGGCAAACTAGAGACACCTGCAGGACGGGAGCTGCACTAGAGATAATGTTTAGTGAAGATATTCACACATCCACTGAAAAGATTAAAAGATCGATCTTGGGATTTTTTTGTAATCGATTCGTTCAATTCTAATGAAATTATTCCATATAGATATTTTCTATATTTCTTCCCAGCCCTAAACTCTATAACCATTTGTTACAATAAATGGTTTCATCTCTATGACACAAGTGTTCCTGGCTGAAACATATTTCATTAATTAATAATAAATCCACTGCATTTTCCCTATAGCAGAGCAAAGTCAAAAATCCTTTTTTGATCATTCATTATGAATACCTTTGCTGTGAGAATAGTGCACCGGAGTTCTCTTTTGCCTACTTGATTGTATCTAATATATTATTGTGCGTGTGTATCTAATATATTATTGTGCGTGTGTTTACATCTACCAGGTGCGTGCTATGGCAGACCGATACGGTCTGGCCGTTCATATGGATGGAGCCAGGGTGATGAATGCGGCCGTAGCCCAGGGAGTGTCTCCGTCCACCATACTGCAGCACACGCACACCGTCAGTGTGTGTCTGTCTAAGGTGAGACTGTGGCATGACTTGGAACACAACAGGTGTGTTGTCTAGGGTCAGTTCACATATAAGTGCGTCAGGTGTCTTCCTGAATGTGTGCTATTCTTTATCAACCACATATCAGAGATGTAGTGGTTATTTTTGTAGCGGTCAGTGTGGCTTCATCACCGGACTGTGTGTGTTTCTAAGTATCACTTGAAGATATGGCTAAGGACAAACCATGTACAGACACCTGTATGCACACGCAACGCATATATACATACA
Organism: Notolepis coatsorum; assembly: GCF_963971535.1. Lineage (NCBI taxonomy): Eukaryota > Metazoa > Chordata > Actinopteri > Aulopiformes > Paralepididae > Notolepis > Notolepis coatsorum. Next base: position 47,093,129 of record NC_140174.1, read on the forward strand.
TACATACATACATACATACATACATACATACATACATACATACATACACGCAATATTGCCTACTGTACATAACATACAACCTTTTTAAGAGCAGTCACCATACAGTGTTAATTGTTTGTGTGTAAATTAGTCCTGTGTATTCAAGATTCAAGATTTAAGAGTTTATTTGTCATGTCAAAGTTTTGTTGTAATAAGGTTATGTACATTTGTTTATGTTTTTGTTGTTTATTTTGTCCATGTGGTCTTTGTACTGCATGATTATGTACATTGTTTATTGTCTTTATTGTTCATTGTCTTTGTATTGCATGTTCTTTGCATGTTTTGTGTTCACATCAACCTGCAAAGGGACTACAGGTGGAAATTGGCTTATAGCTACAATCTGGCATGTTTACATATAAATGTTCAATAATGTGCATTGTCCCTATTTTTTTATAAATACATTGAAATTGAAATTAAGTAGGAGAGAGGGCGGCTAAGTGGCGCAGTGGGCAAGGCGCTCGCCACTAACGCAGGAGATGCTGAGTTCGAGCCCAGCTCTCTGCGTTGCTTCCGGCTTGGCTGGTCGTTCATACTAATACAATTGGCAGTATTAGGGGGTGGGAAAGCCGGTGGGTGGGGATCGGACGTTGTGGACAGCGACTCCTACAGGTCGGTTGGTGCGCCTGTACAGCAGAATCAGGAATTATCGGGGGCAGCGTGAGCCTCCCACGCGTTACTCCTCGCCACAGAGTGTAGTATCCAAAACTCGTTGATGCCATAAGCTTCAGACGCTCTCAAACTTTGAATCCTCCCGTTCCATATCCACCCACAAGAAAGCACTGACCACGACGTAGTATCAACTATTTAATGTCCAACTCGGGTTACACGTTCTTGTTTCCTAATTATATATAGAGCAGCGAGATTAACAAAGTTTATCCAGGGAAATAGAGAGAGATCTAAAAACTGTCTGGCTCCACTCTCTCATCACTTGGCCTGACTTGAGGCATGGATGCACACTGAAATACTGGCCGCTATAAAAAACCAGAGACAAAAAATGCTCTGAACTTCATAAAAGTCAGACAAAGCTTTCCAAAAGCTCAAACAGTGAACTCCAAGCCCACGTGGTTGAACTAAAAATCCAAAGAAACAGACTAAGAAATGACGTAAACACCATGATCAGAACCGCAAAAAGAAATTTCATCAACGACAAAACTGAGGAAAACAAAAACAAACCCCGCAAACTTTGGAAATTACTCAATAATCAACTAGGCTGCAGTAAAAAACTTAAAACCAGATTCTCAAACATAAACATAAAGACGGACAACACGCTCATCACAGACAAGCTGGATGTAGCCAATTACTTAAACATCTTCTTCACAAACATAGCCACAACACTGGTAAACAAACTACCCTCCCACTCAGGGCATTATGGGGTAGAACACATAGTAGCATACTACAAAAACCTAGGGGTCCACAAAGACGACTTCAAACTTGAAATGGTAACAACCGATGAGGTACTCAAAAAATTGAGCGCCCTCCAACCTAACAAGGCCACTGGCCATGACAACATCCCCTCCAAATTCCTCAGAGACGCAGCAGCCGCCATCACCCCAGTCATCACACACATAATAAACCTCTCTATAAGACAGGGGCACGTCCCCAAGGACTTCAAAATTGCGAGAGTGACCCCTCTACACAAAAAGGGCAGCAAATTAGACCCAGGCAACTACCGCCCTGTTTCTATTCTTACCTCCATCTCGAAAGTCATGGAGAAAATAGTCTACGAACAGGTCGAAAAGTACCTGGCGGAAAAAAACCTAATCTACGAATTCCAATCTGGCTTCAGAACGTCCCACTCCACTGACACATGCCTCCTCTATTTGAACGACCACATCAAACAAGAGGTGGACGCTGGCAAATACTGCGGCATGGTCATGCTGGACCTACAAAAGGCCTTCGACACTGTCAATCACTCCATTCTAATGGACAAGCTAAAAGCAATTGGTTTTGATAGCCTATCAGTGAGCTGGATGCAATCCTACCTGGAGGGGAGAGAACAGATGGTAGAGGTAAACGGTACTCTATCCCCCCCCCTCACAGTGAGCTGTGGTGTTCCACAAGGAAGCATACTAGGACCGCTACTCTTCCTAATTTATGCAAATGACATGTCGTCAGCCTGTGACTGCAACTTGTTCCTGTTTGCGGACGACTCAGCCCTGCTGGTCTCTGACAAGAACAAATTGCAGGTTGAAAAAACCCTCAGCACGGAACTAGGCAAAATCTGCATATGGCTCGCTGATAACAAACTATCATTACACATGGGCAAAACAGAGTCCATTCTCTTCGGTTCAAATAACAAACTCAGCAAGACCGACGGCTTCTCAGTTACAGTGGGTGACAATATTGTCACAAGGAAAGACGAAATTACCTACCTGGGTTCCATCCTAGAGGCAAATCTTTCCTGTGACAAAATGGCATCCAATGTAATAAAAAAAGTCAACCAACGAACTAGATTCTTGTACCGGATCTCCTCTCTGGTAAACAAGAATACCCTGAAGACTCTGGCAGGAGCACTCATTCAAGGGTACTATGACTATGCGTGCACCTCATGGTACCAAAGCACCTCAAAGGCGCTTAAAACAAAATTACAAACATCACAAAACAAACTGGTCAGACTACTACTTGACCTGAACCCCAGAACCCACCTCACCCCTGCCCACTTTGCCAACCTAGGATGGCTTAAAGTAGACTACAGAGTACAGCAACTTGCAATGGGCCTGGTCTACAAGATACACTATACGACCGGGGTGCCCATGTACATGTCAAAATACTTCCCAAAGGTCAGTGAATACCACAACCACTACACCAGAGGAAGCTCAACAAATCATGTTAAACCCAGATTCGGCTCAAACAAGGGACTAAACACGTTTCGCAATTATGCCACAACAATGTGGAACGCCCTACCCAAAGCTGTAAAGGAATGTGAATCCCTGCCCACATTCAAAACCGCCCTTAAAGAGCACCTACGGGAGGCTGCAATTCGAAACTGGCCACCGTAAATGCCCAAAACCCCCACCACCTCCTAATAGACAGTCTCCTCCCCACCGCATGTATATATTCCCTCCCCGCCGTATGTATATTTCCCTCCCACCCACCCACCCCCTCCTAATGTACAGTCCCCTCCCCATCATATCATATGTATATACTCTGTCAGGATCTAGGGGTAACAGTACTGTATATTTGAATACCGCCTATGTCACAAATGTATCAGTACTAAATACCTATATGTCCCTATGCCATAAATGTCATGTATGTTGTGTATGTCATAAATGTCTATATGAATTGAAAATGGGGGACCCTGATGGAAACAAGACAAACGTCTTTCTCAGGTCTGCATCCCCTTAACAATTGTATGTATTGAGCCGTACTGTATTGTACCCATTCTGCAATCTGTTAAATAAAGTTTTCATTCATTCATTCAGACCACCGGTACAATCTGCGTTGTTTTCTTTCTAAACCAAAGCTGTCACCTTGCCGCAGCTGACAGTAATCAATGACATCACCGTTATCCTGTCAAACTAAAAGTCCCTCGGCCTATCAGCCAAATATCACATAAGAAACAAACAACAAAGAAATCATTCTTACCGATAGACATGGATTGTCTTAACATTTTAACTTCTGTAATAATAATATCCATCTATTTATCCTATGAAATACAGGGCCAAAATGCTTTTCTATTAACTGAAATTACTCTTAATTACCAGACTAGGCATTTAGGCACCTACATTACCGGCCCCTAATTGTTATCAACAGCCTTGAAACAATTACCCAAAAATATAAACTTAAGGTGTCTAAATGTCATTTAACTTAAATATCACAATCTAAAGTCTCAAAATTAAACTAGACTGAAGAAGTGAAGCTCTTGATCTTCGCTCTGCCCATGACAGAGACTTGACTTCGGTTCATCATCTTTTTCTCCCCACCCGAGGTGAGGCTTTGCCTTCGGAATAAAGTTCATCAAAAGTCCTCAGACTCGTGAAGAAGGACGAGCTTTGTTATTGGGCGACGAAGCTCGTTGGTCTTGGTCTTGACTGTCACTTGGCGAACAAAACCTTTCTTGTCAGGAAAGGTCTCCACGATCCTCCCAAGTGGCCATGAATTTCTGGGCGAAGTATCATCCACGATCAGCACCACGTCACCTTCACTGAAGTTTCTTCTAGGTGTGGACCACCTTTGTCGTTCTTGGAGCTAGGTGAGGTACTCCTTGCACCAGTGTTTCCAGAAAACATCTGTGATGTACTGAACTTGTCGCCATCTGCGTCTAGCGTACTGATCGTCTTTATTGAATTTTCCAGGTGGTAGTTGGGGCTTGACCTTGAGTAGCAACAAGTGGTTGGGCGTTAAAGCCTCCAGGTCGTTGAGATCCGTCGATGCCTTTGTGATGGGTCTGCTGTTTATGATGGCTTCGGCTTCACACAACAGAGTGTGAAGCCCCTCCTCATCCAAGGTTTGTTCCTTCACTGTTGTATTTAGAACTTTCCGCACGGAACAGATCATCCTTTCCCAGCTCCCTCCGTGATGAGAGCCTGCTGGCGGGTTGAAGTGCCATTGGATACCTTTCTGCTGCAAGGTTTTCTCTATCTCGCTGGTATTCCACGTCTTCAACGCTTTATTTTTTTTGATCAATTTTTTTTTTTATTATTATTCACATGAAACAAAACACATTAAACACAATCACAATACATAGAACTTCACAAGAAAATAACAAAAACAATAATAATACAGAATAACAATTTATACAGACAAAGAGAAAAGAAAACAGAGTTCAACCTTCTAATTTCTAAATCCAAGGGGTACTATCTAATAAATGGTCTTTCCCAGTGTTCAGCCCCGATTCCCGGCCGTGTGACCTTATATTAATAAAACGTACATCTCCAATTCACCACAAGGACCACTTTTTGAGAACACGACCCGAAAACAGAGCAATGAACCTTCATGAAAAAACAAAAACCTGTAGAGGTGTTCCATAGACTCACAGAGACCGTGTAAAAGTGACCAAACAGTGAAGAAATAGTTAAATAGCTGCCCCCCCATTAAATCCCCAGCTAAACTCAAGAGGACAAGACAAAAGACAAGACAGACAAAACATTTCCTCCTCCCCCTCCCAAGAGACCGCCGGACCCCCCCGATCAAGCACCCCAACCCCGCTCAGCCGCACACGGCGGTCCTTACCTTCTCAGCTGCTGCGAACCACTGGTCAATGCCAGCCTGTCCTACCCCAATCACCCGCGCCGTGGATATCTCAAGATAAATCACATCCAATAGTGTTAGGGACCAGTTAATCACTGTAAGCTTCTCAGGCTCCTTCCATCTCATTGCTATTAGCTTCTTCGCTGCTGTGACACCCGCTAGGACAACCCTTTTTAGTTGAACGGACGCAGGTAGTGTCGTTATATCGTTCAGGAGTAGCGTAACAGCTGTGAATGGGATAGTTAAGCCACACAGGTCTGAAAGTTTGTCCATTATTGACCTCCAGAAGCGGGCCACTGGTGGGCAATCCCAATACATATGCATATAAGTGCCAGTGGCCTTTTGAGAGCACAAAGTGCACCGAGAGTCGGTTATCAGTCCCATAGCAAATAGCTTCCTAGGTGTAAGATAGGTCCTATGAATATAATTAAAATTAATTTGCTGGTGATTGGGGTTGCGGGAAGATAATGCCACATTTGCCCAAACATCATCCCAGTCAAACTCGGGGTCCAACTCCGGGATATCCACACGCCAGATTGTATCCAATGATACATTTTTATACGTGGATTGAATTAAGAGCGTATAAAAGTCTGAGACAAACCCTCTGGATGTCGTCCTGTCCACTATGAGCCTGAGGAAGGGGTGTGGGTGCAAAGCTTGAGCCCACGGCACGCCATGCGCCCTCAGTGCTGACCTTAGTTGAAGGTAAAGAAAGAAGGACTCGCCGGGAAGATCATAAAATTCTCTTAAGTCCTGAAACGCACGGAGGCCGTTCTTATCATAAATATCCTCCAGAGTATGCACTCCCCTCCTTTGCCATTGAGGAATATTAACCGGCTTGTGCCCAACAAGTAATTGCTGGTTATTAAAAATTGGAGAGTCCAGGTGCCATGGGCATTTAACCCCACACGACCTCTGTACATTACGCCACGTTTGGATCACGTGAGTTATGATCGGTCCATACCTCAGCCGGCATTTCGAAATAGAGACAGTGGAGTACACTACATCCTGCAATCTTAGCGGTGAGACCGCCGCCGCTTCTAAGGAGCGCCACGATACAGCCTCTACAGGGTCTAGCCAGCACATCAGAGTTCTCAGTGAAAAGGACCAGAAATAAAGCTTAAAATCAGGGATTGCGAGGCCCCCCATCTTGTTTTCTACGTTGAGTAGTAGCCCTTTTGATTCTCGGGCGTTTGTTATTCCAGATAAACTTAGATACCATCGATTGTACCTTGCGCCAGTGGTCTATTGGAGGGGGCAGGGGGAGCATTGAGCTAACAAAATTTATCCTAGGCAGGACGTTCATTTTGATTATGGAAGCCCGGGCTTGTAAGGAGTTAGGAAGGGGCGACCACCTGTCTAGATCCTGGCGTATTTTATCATAAGTACCCGTGAAGTTGTACTTAGTAGTTTGGTTCAGCGTGGGGAATATCTCTATGCCCAAGTATTTAAAATGTTCTACTATGGGGATATCAGCTGGTAGTCGTACCGCCTTGGCCAGCTCATTAAGAGGTAGGCAGGCTGATTTGTTCCAGTTAATCTTAAAGCCTGACATTTGACCAAAGTCGTCGATTATTCTCAATAATTTTGTGGCCGACCGGGAGGGGTCGTCCATGAAAATCAGCAGGTCATCCGCATAGAGAGCAATTTTGTGTGGAGTATTATTGACCATTATGGGGACGATGTCCTCTGATTGCCTAATAAATTGGGCCAAAGGTTCGAGGGAAAGCGCGAACAGTCCTGGGCTCAGAGGACAACCCTGTCTAGAAGATCTGGAGACTGGAAAGAGTGTGGAACAGTTTTTGCCTGTCAGTATCATCGCAGACGGCGAGGCATACAGGACTTTAATCATATGAATAAAACTCTTCCCAAGACCCATGATCTCAAGTACCAACTGTGGACGGAGTTGTATTGTCTTTACTGTTATCGATTACATGCAACAGCCTCCTAAGATTATCTGTAGCCAGACGCCCCGGGATAAAAAAAGTGTACCAATACCGTCATAAATCTCTGCAGGCGGCGGGCCAGCACCTTGGCAAACACTTTTAAATCGGCCCCGAGAAGACTCAAGGGCCTATAGCTACCACAATCATTGGGATCTTTGTCCTTCTTGAGAAGTAAGGAAATCAACGCCATGTTGACATCTCTTGAGAACTCCCCTTGCTCGATAGCATAATTGATCATATCGAGCATCAATGGACCCAGTTGGTCCCAAAAAGCTAAATACACCTCGGGTGGAATCAGCGTTTCCGTTAGCCGGCAATTACCGGTATTTGACCGGCAAAATCTGTTGAAGTCCGACATATTTAATCTCTCCGGTCATAATGTCCGGTGAAAATAATTCCCTCTAAGCACAATTAGATTATTTGAATTGTATTAAAATAGACTAAAATTAAATAGCCTATGCGATGAACGAAACAATCATTACATTTGTTTCATCGTTGCTTCACCAAGCAGCCGGTCTAATAAATGACACCGCTGTGTCAGCGCAAGCTTGCTGCTCCTAGATTTGTGAGAAGCATCCATCTGCAGCCCCACAGAATGCAGTACTCCAATCCAGCCATTGGCAATTCAGCTGTTGGGTGGGCGGCGCTGCTGAGCCCAGACCGGACCGGACCTAAAAACACCGCTGCTCTGTCGGTCTGCAGCTCCATGCTTCATGTAAATCTAACAGCCAGCTCGCGCTGACACAGCGGTGTCATTATTAGACCGGCTGCTTGGTGAAGCAACGATGAAACAAATGTAATGATTGTTTCGTTCATCGCATAGGCTATTTAATTTTAGTCTATTTTAATACAATTCAAATAATCAAATTGTGCTTAGAGGGAATTATTTTCACAGGACATTATGACCAGCACCAAGTCGTTGGGAGGTGGAGTCATCACGCAAACCCACGATAATGTTGCCGTCTCTCTCTGCCAAATTTCTCAGTTCTTCGCTTGATATAATTAATACAAATGTCCAATATAACGGAATTCGTTAGCTCATAAAAATGTGATTATAACAGACTGCTGTTTAATGTCGGGCAGACTGCCCACCGACACCTCAAGTCGGCAGCAGCACGAAGTCTCGAGGGACTTATTTTATTTGGAATATATTAATGACTGTATACGCAAAAGTAGCCTAGTTTTAAGTTAAAATATTATAAATGCCTTGATGATGTCATTCTTTATATAGGCCTATCAATTGTTTTTAAGCTCAATAAACTCTGACCGGAATTTATCCCATTTGTCCGGTAGATTGAAATCTACCGGACACTCAGACCTGCAAAAAAAAATTCTAACGGAAACCCTGGGTGGAATACCATCCCAGCCTGGTGCCTTGCCCCTCTGCATTTCAGCAATCGTCTCCCTCAACTCCATAAGAGTGATCGGTTTCCCCAGTTCCTTGGCCTCTTCCTCAGAAATGTGGGGTATCTCAAGCCCGCCAAAGAACGATTCAAATTTAGAGTCGTCGAGATTAACCTCTGAGCTATATAACTGCGAGTAAAACTCTTTAAAAGTGTTGTTGATCCTTTTTGAATCAGTAGTGATTGTACCCTGTCGCGTCTTGATCGAGGGGATATCCGAGAAATGATCATTCGAGCGTATTTTCATTGCCAATAGATGGCTAGGCCTGGAGCCGTGAAAGTAGTAATTTTGCCTTGTCCTATGTATCAAGAACTCAGACTGTTGTTTAAGTATGGAGTTTATTTCCTTCTTGACTATCTTACGTTGTGTGTTTAGTCGATCACTATAGTTAGTTTGCAAAGATGCGTATAGATCCGCATATAATGTTTCCAGTCCTTCTAGTTTTTTTGACCGGGATTTACGTAAGTTGGAGGCGAAAAGTGTGACATGACCCCTGATAAATCCTTTCAATGCGTTCCATAGGACCCTGGGGTCATCGACCGTGCCAACATTGATCTGCAAGAATTCAGCTAGTTTACTCCTGAACTCAGAGCAGAAATCATCGTTCTTTAATAAGGTTGAGTTAAAACGCCACCTGGGAGCTCTCGTAGAGAGCCTGCCAAAGGTTGCCACAAGGAAAATCCCCTTGTGGTCCGAGAGAGCCAGGGGAACCAATGAGACGTCGAAACTATCAAACAAATTAGGGGATGCGAATGCATAGTCTATTCGAGAGAAGGTTTTGTGTCTGGCAGACAGGTGAGAGTAATCCTTGAGGGTGGAATTGGATAAGCGCCATAGGTCTGCGAGCCCAGTGTCCTGGGCCCACATCCTGAGGGCCTTAGAGGACCGTTTTTGGTCGCTTGTTTCAGAGGATCCGGACCTATCCATCTCCGCATCCCAGCACGCATTAAAATCGCCACCCACAAACAATGAGAGCGTATCCAGTAAGTTCCAACATATTCTTCGTGATTGTATTATAGAACGCTGAATCAAATGTGTTAGGGGCATACAATGCTATTATTGCCATCTTCCTATGAGAGAACTCAACTTTTGCTATAGTAATCCTTCCCTCCGTGTCCGACCACACATCCAGGACTTTGATATCAAGGTTACGTCTTGTAACTATGACGACTCCTTTCGTCTTATCATCGGCTGAGGATGAGGAGATAACGTGATATTGTCGATTTGCTAGCCTTGACACATCACCCACCAATAAATGCGTCTCACTAAGGAGAGCAATGTCAATATTTCTTCTCTTCAATAACCAAAGGACACTGGCACGCTTGTGTGGGGCGTTAAGACCTCCTGCGTTCCAAATTAAGATATTCAGTTTAGCCATGGTCGAGTTTGTCTAAATGCGTAGAGAACATACCAGTGCAGCCAGGCTGAGTACAGAGGCGCTGATCCAGGCGGGCCCAGACGGTCAATCCCAGGAGTTCAGAGGAGGAACAATTACACACATATAAGACAACAGCACATAAAACACATAGAAATACCACCCCAGTTACAACCCCCCCTCCTTCTACTCTAAACCCTAACCCACCCGTCCTATTATAAGCCCTCCTATACCCACTCTCCAATCCCCACCCTATGCCCCATCCACTAAGGATGGTCATCTTCCTATCATTTCCCACTAGAGTCATGGATCCAATAAGACGCTCCCCACTCCGACCCCCCTCTAGATAAACCCCTGATTAAACCCCCACTAGTCCAATAAACACAAATAATAATAAAAATAAAATTCAATAAAGATATCGGTCGAAAACCACCTGAGCCTTGGCCCTAACATGAGAGAACCATAATGGAAAAAATAGCCATTATTATATAATAACTCAACATCACACCTGCAACCATCTATTTCCGAGTCTGCGCTTCAACGTCGCAATGTTATAGCACAAATGGATAAAGGAAAATTCAAAACAAAATTAAATTAAAGCATACCAGCCGATAGTCTAAGGCAGGATCGGGTCACAGGTAAATTGTGCAGACAGATGTCATTTAAACAACGACAATAATAAGAAAGGGAAAAAAGGGGGTTATGGTCAAAGTGCACACCTGTAACAGTCCCTCTGATCAGGCACAACGGCTGAAATGACATAACCTATGTAAGAATAGAATTAAACACATTCATTAATCCGGGGATGGTAATAGGCAATACCTGACACAACCTGTTATCATATATTGTTTCAATAAAGATATCGGTCGAAAACCACCGTGAGCCTTGGCCCCAACATGAGATAACTATAATGGAAAAAAAAATAGTCATTATTATATAACAACTCAACATCAACCCTGCAACCATCTATTTCGGAGTCTGCACATCAACATCGCAATGTTATAGCACAAATGGATAAAGGAAAATTCAAAACAAAATTAAATTAGAGCATACCAGCAGATAGTCTAAGGTAGGATCGGGTTCCAGGTAAATTGTGCAAACAAATGTCATTTAAACAACGACAATAATAAGAAGGGGAAAAGGGGGTTATGGTCAAAGTGCACATCTGTAACAGCCCCTCTGATCAGGCACAACGGCTGAAATGACATAACCTATGTAAGAATAGAATTAAACACATTCATTAACCCAGGGATGGTAATAGGCAATACCTGATACAACCTGTTATCATATATTGTTCCAATAAAGATATCGGTCGAAAATCACAGTGAGCCTTGGCCCTAACATGAGATAACTATAATGGAAAAAAAAAAAAAAAAAAAAATCATTATTATATAACAACTCAACATCAACCCTGCAACCATCTATTTCCGAGTCTGCGCATCAACGTCGCAATGTTATAGTACAAATGGATAAAGGAAAATTCAAAACAAAATTAAATTGGAGCATACCAGCATATAGTCTAAGGTAGGATCGGGTTCCAGGTAAATTGTGCAAACAAATGTCATTTAAACAACGATAATAAGAAGAAGGGGAAAAGGGGGTTATGGTCAAAGTGCACACCTGTAAGTTCCCCTCTGATCAGGCACCACGGCTGGAATGACATAACCTATGTAAGAATAAAATTAAACACATTCATTAACCCGGGGATGGTAAAAAGCAATACCTGACACAACCTGTTATCATATCTTGTTTATATATATATTCAACCGATCTTCTCCTACCGGAGCCCAAAGCTCAAAACAGCCTGGATATAAAAATAACAGCATACAAGAAGTTAGTTAAGGACCCGATCACCGTTGAATTGTGCGAGCCGATTACACTTAAACAGCAACAACAACCAAAGTGCGTAAATAGAGAGCATCCTGACCGGCAACATCACCTCCTGGTTTGGGAATAGCACTGCACAAGACCGTAGCAGACTACAAAGAGTGACACGTTCAGCCGAACGCACAATTGGAGGGGGGCTTCCCACCCTCCAGAACATTTACAACAAGCGGTGCAAGGGGAAGGCTAAGAGAATTATTAAGGACTCGAGCCACCCGAACAACTGCCTCTTTGAACTGCTGCGGTCAGGCAAGCGATACCGGAGTCTTAAGGCGAGCACAGAAAGACTCAGAAGAAGCTTCTATCCCCAGGCCATCAGGCTGCTAAACGAACAATAAACACTATGCAACAACCATCAAATGCACACAGCACACACACCCACACGCACACACTCACTCAAACAAACAACACACTGCAGCACCCACTCTCCACACTTTAGATCACACAAACACACTTTACACTTTATATTTATTGATAAAGGATTTGCACTACAACTCGTACACCTACTGTGAATTGTACCTAAATTGCACCTCGTCCCATTTCTGCCTTGCACTATATAGTATTGTATATTAGTACACTGCACAGTATTGTATATTGTATGGTAACTACGTCTATTCTGCATCGAACATTGTACATATGTCTAAACTGAACACTGTGACCTCATTTTTTACTTCTAATTTTACTATGTTATTTTATTTCATACTTATCTTGTCTTGCACAGTCTCTGGAGCGTAACAGTAAGAAGCATTTTGTATAAAAGTATTCTGTACTTCTGTATGACAAATATTAAAGAAACTTGAAACTTGAACTTAAATATTAACGGGTCTCGAATGTCTCAGCGCAGACGATAGACGCAGCCCGCTAGCTAGCCCGAGGCTAGCGCGTAAGCTAGTGATGAATCCGGATAGCACGTTAGTCTATTATGTACATTGTTCAGCTAGCTCGTTAGCTTCCAAAGAGGCGATACACAAGTACGACCATGAGGTCAGCTTTAGCAAGTAACGGAAGTCATTGGGAAGCCCCGCTAGTTGGATGGGCAGTGGGCAGTTAGCATGTCTGGGCATGACAGCAAGTGTTTGTGAATAGCCGGCCCTAACAATGTATTCAGGCCCACATCGCCAAGTCACTCACCCGATATAGTTATCAAGCTACATTCTCGGGTATCCCCTCGAGATATTCCTTCGCTTTATCCAACGACCAAAATGAACGCCTACCATCGACCTTATCCAACACAGATAATTTCGCTGGAGCGAATAGCGTGGGCCTCAGGCCTAGTTTCCATAGCCTGGACAAGACCACTTTGTATTCGCCTCTCTGTGCTTGAACCTCCGGTGTAAAGTCTTCGAAAATGGCCACTTTGTGATCGCCAAGCCTCAGATTACCCCTTCTGGCACGAGCCGACCGCATGATGAGTTCCCTCTGCTGAAGCCTGTTCAGCTTGACGATGATGGGCCTCGGCTCTTTGTTCACACCAGGAGTGGACCTGCCCGCTCTGTAGGCCGACTCACAGACGGGAGGCGAGGGGAGGACGTCATTTCCCAGTATTTTTTGCAGCAATTCCGGCATGGTCTCAGAGACGGCCTTCCCCGCTGCCCTCCGGTACTCCAACAATCCTGATGTTGTAGCGTCTCTCCCGGGACTGTATTTCCTCAATTACCGACTGTAGTTTGGTAACTTCAGCCTGCCTAGCCAGCAGGGAGGACTCGAGATCCACCATCTTCTCGCCCTGTAATGATACCTCCGTCGTTAGCGCAGCTAGCTCGATAGCATTAGCCGAGGAGACAGCGTGCAGCGACTCCATCTTGTCTATCAGCGGGACGACCGCCAGCCTTATTTCCTCTGATATCTCTCGATGAAGGTTGACACAAAAATCCGCCAGCACTTTCTTTTGTGCTTCAGCGGAGCGTGTCTCAGACTCTGCATGTAGCTTGGTCATGACCAAGAGCACAGCTTCGCTTATCTCACCGACACCGGACGATGGTGCGGCCAGGCCCGGTGGTGGTTTGCTGGTTGGGGCGCTCATGGATCTGGTTTCCACCACCGACATCACAGAAAGTCGAAAAAAGTCGACGACAGTATTTGAAACACGACGAATTAGCAAGCAGACAAAAAACAAATAAAAATAAAATAAAGACTAATGGGGAGAAACGTATATTCTGCACGGTAGAAGGGAGCTCATGTGAAACACGTCTACTCCATGATCGCTCAGCTCCGCCCCCCCGTCTTCAACGCTTTCTTTAACTCAGTGTCAGCTGACCTGAGGTTGGTTCCATTATCCGAGTACATCTCTCTTACTTGTCCTCTTCTCGCAAGGAATCTCCTGATTGCATTCAGGCATGCATCTGTGTCGAGTGAAGATGCTACCTCTAGATGCACGGCTCGTATAGCGAGACACGTAAAGATGACTCCGTATCTTTTTGCCTCCCCTCTTCCTCTTTTCACTAGGAACGGGCCGAAGTAATCAACGCAGACTCTTGTAAAGGGGGGGTCGTCTGGCAGGACCCTGCAGGTAGGTAGGTCTGCCATGAGTTGTTGTCCAGTTGTTCCATGTAGCCGTTTGCAGGTGACACACTTATGCAAAAAATGTCTGATGGCTCCATTTGCTCCAGGTATCCAGAACCTTTGACGCAGCTGAGCCAACATGTGATTTCTTCCTGCGTGAGCTGTGTTGTCGTGAATATGTCTCAGCACAAGCCTTGTGATGTGCGAGTCTTTGGGCAAGATTACTTGCTGCTTGGCTTCGTCAGGCATTGTTGCTCGGCTCAGCCTTCCTCCTACTTTCATGATTCCATCCTCCAGTATTGGATTCAACTTGAAGAGTGAGCTACTTTTCTTCACCCTTCCTTGTTCCAGTAGCATTGTCAAATCTTCTTTGAAGGTTCGTTTCTGGGTGTGCTTGACAATTTCTTTTTCCGCCACGGCTAGATCTTTGCAGGTCAGGCCTGTTCCTTGGAAAGCCCTTTTGAACCGGCTCACTTTGCTTTTTCCATCTGGTGCCTTTCTCTCTTCTTTCAGCTCTTTAAGCAGTTCCTTCAGCTTCAGAAACCAGGCAACAGCGCGTTTAAGCCTTGTCCAGGATGAGAACTGTTACAAAGAATGAAATCAGGAATGTCCAATCGTTGCTTTTCTTTTGAATCAAATCTTAAGGTCCTTTATTTTCTATTAGTTACAAATTCTAATTCAGTTCAGTTCGTTTTCTTCCAGTTCAGTTCAATTCAAAGTCTCTTTACATTCTTTCAGTTCAGTTCAGTTCAGTTCAAAGTCCTATTACATTTCATTACATCCTGTGTGCTCGAAGAGCACGCCACATATATCACAGCTGGTTCCAATGACAATCAAAAACAATTCAGCACAGCTGCAGTGTTTAGGCACACGTTGGCAGGAGCTGTCCACTCTTGCGTGGTGCTGAAAGACAAACTGTGTTAGTTTTGTTGGCGAACAAGCATTGCACTTTCATTGTCATTAAAGAAAATGAAACAAATAAGACAAAACGTTATCACCAATTAACTATGTGTGTGTATTATATTTTACTTTATGAGTCTGAAAGAAAATGTATAATAATAGTTGCAACAAGAACTGTCCCGTTGCGTCTTTCGGCTCTTCCGCCTGAATGACATGCACTTGAGCTACTCCTTTGATCTCCAGATCATCGACGTCCAGCATTCCAGGATCTGGGTTCTTGGGCCACTGGTCTTGTGAACAGTACAGGAAACTTGGTCCTGACAGCCAGCTTTGTTCTTTCAGGAATGCGTCCACAGTCTGTCCTCTTGAGACGAGATCTGCGGGGTTCACAGTGGTATTGACATACCTCCACTGTGAGGTCTGAGAATGCTCCAGGATAGCTATGACTCTATTAGCTACAAATGTCTTGAATCTTGTGCTTTCGCTGTTCAAGTACTTCAGCACAGCTGTGCTGTCGGTCCAAAAGATAGAATCTTGCAGCTCGAGTTCGAGCTCTTTCTTGAGAAACTTGTCCATCTTGACGGCAGCTACGGCCGCGGTCAACTCCATCCTTGGTATGGTTGGAGACTTTAAGGGTGCGACCCTCGCCTTTGCCATCATCAGGGCAGTTTGAACTATGCCAGTCGCGTCGCGCAGTAGCAGGTAGCTTGTTGTTCCATAAGCCTCTAGACTTGCGTCGGCAAAGTGGTGGAGCTGTGCGGAGACTGGAGCTCCAAACTGCTTCGTCTTGATGCATCTGTCCACTCCGAAGTTCTCAAGCCTTTGCAGTCCTGAGATCCATTTTTCCCATGTCTGGATGATGTTGTCTGGTAGCTCCTCGTCCCAGCCATACTTCTGCCTGCAGATATCCTGTAGGAGTATCTTGGCGGGCAGCACCACTGGAGCGAGAAACCCCAAAGAGTCGAAGATAGAGCTGACGAGGGAAAGCAGGCCTCTCCTAGTGTGCGGGCGATCTTTGAGGTTGATCTTGAACCTGAACTGGTCTGATTCGGCGCACCACTGGATCCCCAATGCTCTCTCCACCGGCAGGTTGTCTTAGTCTAAGTCCAGGTCTTGAAACCCTTGGGCTCTTTCTTCTTCGGGGATCGACATTCGGCTATTGCTCGACCATTTCGTCAAGCGAAATCCACCTTTTGCCAACATCTTTCTTAAGTCAGCACAAAGAGTGATGGCTGTCTCTTCGTCGGCGGTCGACTTAAGACAGTCGTCGACGTAAAAGTTCTTCTTGACTGTTTTGGCTGCTTCAGGGCCAAACTCTTCCTCGTGATCCGTTGCACATTTCTGCAGTGCAAACGTTGCAACACTTGGCGATGATGTTGCACCAAAGATGTGGACTAACATCTTGTGTTCGACGAGTTTCTTTTCGTAGTTCCCTTCAGGCCACCAGAGGAATCTGAAGAGGTCGGTGTCTTCATCGCTGACTCTGACCTGGTGGAACATAGCCTCCACGTCGGCCATGACCGCCACGGTCTCTTGTCTGAACCTTGTCAGGACCCCTATTAGGGAGCTTGTCAGGTCCGGTCCCTGCAGAAGCTGCTGGTTCAGTGATGTTCCTTGAAAGCTTGCTGCGCAGTCGAAGACGACACATAGATTATTTTTAACTGGATGTCTGACTCCGTGGTGAGGCAGATACCACTTTCTTCCTTTTGCCGACTCCTGATCAGCGTTGTCGAGTCTCACGGCGTAGCCCTTCTTGAGGATATTATCCATGTACGCCACGTACTCTGTGCGAAACTTGTCGTCTTTCGAGAATCTTTTTCGCAGGTTCAGCGCACGTTGTTCGGCGACTGACCTGCTGTTGGGCAAGCACAGTGTCTTGTTCTTGACTGGCAGGCAAACACTGTAATGTCCATCCACAAGTTGAGGATTGTGACACCATATTCATGAACTGGTGATCGTCCTTTGACATCTCGATGTCTTCATCTTGTCCGGCGTCCGGAAAGTCCACTTTGAACTGCTGCTGCCAAAGCTCGTCTAGCCTGGCGACTGAGATCCGATTTGCGGTCACTGCTGTCCGCTTGCTCTTCTGGCTTGCGTCACTTCCGCCTTTGAGCGGTCCATTAACTGTCCAGCCTAGGATCGTTCTGATGGCATATGGTCCTTTGTGCACGCTGCTCACCACTTGGAGTGGCTCCATTGCCTTCGGGACGTTTGCTCCTATGAGCAATCCAACCTGAGCTTGGATAGTGGGAAGCTTCACCTCCTTTAGGTGAGGCCATCGGCTGACGTCCTCTTGCCGGGGAATGTTCTCCTTGGAGACGGGAATGGTTTTCTGAGAAAACACCTCTGGAAGCTTGATGAATTGTTTTCCATCCAGGCTGCTTATTTCCAGTCCATTCACAATATTTGTGTCCACAACAGATTCTGATCCCATTGTTCGCAGCAAGATGCTTGCTTTGCGTCCATCCATGTTCAGTTGTGAGATCAGCGACTCTGAGGCAAAAGTAGCTGAGCTACCCGGGTCCAGAAACGCGTACGTCGTTACTTCCTTGGTTCCCTTCTGTGCCTTGACTCGCACTGGAATAATCGAGAGAGCGCAATCTTCCTTTCCGGCCCCAGTGACACCGAAGGCCTCCATCATTTGTACAAGAGCACTTGTCACTTCTTGTTCCGTTGACTTCGCTTCCTCTTGAGAGTCTTTAGAGCGATCTTTAAAGTTGTAGTGAAGCAGTGTGGGGTGTTGTCGAGAGCATTCTTGACACTGCACTTTGTCTGTGCAGCTGTTACTCATGTGACCATGTTTCAAACACGCAAAACATAGACCTTTGCCTTTTAGAAAGTCTATCTTCTCTTTGTGTGGTTTGCTCTTGAGTTTTCTACAAACTGTAAGGGTATGCTGCTCTCCGTTGCAATAGCCACAGGGCTTGCTGTTTGCGTCCACTGCAGCAGTTGGAGTCTTTGGTGTTGCACGTTCGTCGCTCTCCTTCATGCCTCTAGTCATTTCAGCCTTGGGGGAGTCAACTGCTGTAGCGTACACCTTTTGTGACTTGTGTGTCCTTGTCTTGTATTCTTTTGTTCTCTGTTGACTTGGTTCTTTTGTGGCTGTAGTGTTGTCCTTTATGTTTCCGTAGAGCGGGTGTAGAGCGTATCTAACTTGCTTGTTGACGAAGTCTACGAAATCCTTGAACCTTGCCCTTTTGTTGGTTCTTTCTTGTAAGTCGCAGGCGTGTCTTCTCCAAGATTCTCTGAGTCTGTACGGTAGCTTATTAGCCAGCTCTCATGTTGGATGCGTTTTCCAAGTCCTCCATGTAGCTTATATCCGTCATTGTGTTGGAGCAGCCTGTGAGGTACAATGCAAATGACTGCAATGCTGCACCGTCTTCAGGCTTGATTGTCTGCCACTCCAGAGCCTCTTTGATGTAGGCTTCCGCTATCTTGAAGTCGTCGCCGAAGAACTGTTTCAGCATTTGTTTTGCTTTGGTATAGCCTGCAGTAGGCTCCATGTGAATGCAGCTTTTGACCAGCTCATGTGGTTGTCCACTTGTGTACTGCAACAGAAACTGTAGACGGTCACGATTGTCACTGGTGCGGTCTTCAACTCCATGTTCCATAGATCTGATGAATGTCTTGTATTCTAGAGGGTCACCAGTGAATGTTGGAATGGTGAGCTCAGGAAGTAATGAAGCTTTGTGATTCTTCACGAGGTATTCTGTGACATTCGCCTGTTGGGAGATAGCCTGGCTTAGGCTATGAAGCTCCCATCCTTCATTGAATTCCCTTTTTGTTGCTTTTAATATGCTGGTCGTTAGTGGTGCTGCTGGAAGCTGCACGTCCTCTGGTTTACTGGGGGGAGGTGGTGAGGCACGCTGATATAGCGGTTGGAAGTTCCTCTCTTCTCTTTCATCTGTCTTTTCAATGTTTAAGACAGTCCTGTCATTTGATATAGTACATTCATAATTTTCCAGAACTCCCATTTTTGCATCTGACTCAGCGAGAGCCGTCTTCATTGCATGTATTTCTAGCTTTCTTTTTTGTTCTGCTTCAAACCTCACTTCCTCAGCTTGTAGTTGAGCCTCCTTGCATCGTTTTTGTGCTAACCAGTCTGCTTCTTCCTGCTCAAGAGCTAACCTTTCATTTAAAGCGGTGGCCTTTACTTGTAGAGCCGCTCGCTCCATCTCTGCAGGCAGTCTGATTGTATTTGTTGAGCGAGAGCCTGATGAGCATCTACTTATTACTGTTCCAGACTTAGATTTGGTATCCATAGTTTTTCCTGATTGTTACCATCTTCAGACCTCTTTCATCCATTCCTCACATTTCCAGAAGAATAAATTCAGTGATTCAATTTTAGGCTCAAAATTCTTCTGATCAGCTTCATATTCTTCCTCTGACATAAAACGACCCAGTTCAGTGTTGACTTGTATTAGCTCTTGTTGCAAATGACTGAAATCAACACGCATTTTGTTATTGACAATGCTGACGTTTGCATCATCTTCCTTTAATGTCACTATTTCTTTCATCATGTTATTTAGCGTTGATCATTTGTGTTTGCGTGCCTTTTCACGTTTAGCAGCTTGCTCCTGCATGGCTTTCTCCGTCAATTTTACTATCCTTTTGCCACTGACTTCCATTCCTTCCATATTGATACAGTTATTGAATCACCGGTCGGCAGTCGCTTTCCACAATTAGTCAAATGTCAGTCACCTGGGGAGAGCGCGCAAGCCAGACACGCGTTTAATTACTTTTACTTTCAATCCAGACCGCAAGCTGTTATGCTTTTTTCCATTGACCATATTCTGTAACGTTAGTTATAGCTCCAATGGGATACTCCACTTTCGGGCAAATTATACAAGATACAGCATAGTACAGCTTACTGGTTGACGTCTTCTTTCAGGCAAATCATACAAGATACAGCTTACTTGTTTGACGTCTTCTTTTTTCTTTCGTTCCGCGAAAAGTTCCTTTTTCCAGTCAGGCCTGTCCAAATCCAAGTTCCGTTTTTAATGAGCTAGTTTTTAGACAAAATGTAGTATCCAAAACGTGTTGATGCCACAGACGCTCTCAAACTTTGAATCCTCCCGTTCCATATCCACCCACAAGAAAGCACTGACCACGACGTAGTATCAACTATTTAATGTCCATCTCGGGTTACACGTTCTTGTTTCCTAATTATATATAGAGCAGCGAGATTAACAAAGTTTATCCAGGGAAATAGAGAGAGGTCTAAAAACTGTCTGGCTCCACTCTCTCACCACTTGGCCTGACCACCGGTACAATCTGCGTTGTTTTCTTTCTAAACCAAAGCTGTCACCTTGCCGCAGCTGACAGTAATCAATGACATCACCGTTATCCTGTCAAACTAAAAGTCCCTCGGCCTATCAGCCAAATATCACATAAGAAACAAACAACAAAGAAATCATTCTTACCGATAGACATGGATTGTCTTAACATTTTAACTTCTGTAATAATAATATCCATCTATTTATCCTATGAAATACAGGGCCAAAATGCTTTTCTATTAACTGAAATTACTCTTAATTACCAGACTAGGCATTTAGGCACCTACAGAGAGATTGCGCTGTGCAGGTGAAAAGATGTGACGGCTGCCTCCTGGTGTACCGGAGGGGACACTCGATGCAAGGCTTCATCCACATTGCAGCCGACCAGTGGGAGGCATGGTCTAACAACGTTCGAGACAGGGGAGGGTAGAATTGGATAATACGAAATTGGGATGGGAGAAAAATAGAAAATGGGGAGAAAAAGTAGATACAAAAAGAAATTAAGTAGGAGAGGTTATATGTGTCTGTATTGCAGGGTTTGGGGGCCCCTGTGGGTACTGTGTTGGCCGGTCCCCGCGACTTCATATCTCGGGCGGTGCGTTGTCGAAAAGCCCTGGGTGGAGGCATGCGGCAGGCAGGGATACTGGCAGCAGCCGGCAAGCTGGCTTTGGGGGAGATGGTGGACAGACTGGAGGAAGACCACCGCAATGCAAAGACTTTTGCTCAAGGTGAGTAACTCATGTTTCTACCCCAGCTCTGAAAGCCATAGCGTTTCAGACTTGTTTGTAGGGAATTGTAGTGCTTACACACACACACACACACACACACACACACACACACACACGTACACACACACGTACACGCACACACACACACACACACACACACACACACAGGAGATTGCATTTGTGACAACCAATCTCTTCTTGGCGAACACCTCTTTGTTCTAACATTTGCCTGTGTTCCTTCTTTCTCTGCTAGCTCTCCTGGACTCTGACCCTCCTCTGTACACTGTAGACATGGCTACCGTGGAAACAAACATCTTGCGTTTTCGACTAAAGGACCCCACCCTGAGCCCCTCGGACTTCTGTGCCCTAATGGCCAAGGTCGGGGTGGAAGAGGAGGCCGCGCTGGGGCAGGGGGTACGGGTGCTCATGTTCCCCCATGTCGGTGGCTCTGTGCGCGCTGTGTGGCATGTTGGAATATCCGCCTCGGACACCCAACTGGCCATCCAGAAACTACAGTTTGTGGCGAAGCGTCATTCCAAGGACAGACTCCGGGCTCACTGAGGGCTAACTCACCTAAATGTGTAGTCCGAACTATATAAGCCTAATCCAGAAAGAGAATAAACTTGAAGAAATTCAATCAGAGGATCACTTTGCATCCAAATGCTTTTTGACAAATAGTTCTCTAGTTTTCTCTAATAGCTAGTTATAATCAGATTTGTAATTTTGCCTCATTAAATCATCATTGGTTGATTATGTTTAATTAGTGGAGTTTCAATTAGCATTTTATAACCATACGGGAAACAGATATGGACCACTAGCCTTGCTGTTGGTTAAAAACATCCCTCCCGGAGTTTTAAGCTAGGCTAGTCGTGGAGCGGCTGGGTGGTGCGGCAGACATTGCGCTCGTCACCAACGCAAGAGACACCGGGTTCGACTCCGGCTGTTGGCGCTGCCTC
Source organism: Notolepis coatsorum (assembly GCF_963971535.1). Lineage (NCBI taxonomy): Eukaryota > Metazoa > Chordata > Actinopteri > Aulopiformes > Paralepididae > Notolepis > Notolepis coatsorum. Next base: position 47,115,329 of record NC_140174.1, read on the forward strand.
CGGCTTGGGCCAGCCGTCATACTAATTCAATTGGCAGAATTAGCGGGTGGAAGTCGATGGGTGGTAATCTGGACATTGTGGACAGCGACTCCTACAGGTCGGTTTGGGACGCCTGCACAGCAGAGACAGGAAATGGCGGGGGTAGTGTGAGCCTCCCACACGTTACACCTCACCAATGAGAGTCCGCGCTGGCAGGTGAAAAGATGTGACAGGCTGCCTCCTCGTGTACCGGAGGGGACACATGATGCAAGGCTTCTATCAGTGGCGGCCGGTGTGAACTACATTTGGGTGGTCGCGATCATCTGACCAAGCTGACCAAGCGAATACTGACTCATAATGTTACCAACATTAAGTCGAGTTAATTGATTCATACTACACTAGTATACGTATGGTCATCAATCCAGGTATAGGCCTATCTTGTCATTTTAAACAAGTTACCATTCATTCATTCAGCCATTATGTAATACCCACAGCGAAATTAACACGCTGTGTAGAGAGAGCGAGAGAGCGAGAGAGAGAGCGAGAGAGAGAGAGAGAGAGACCGCATTAACTCACTGTGTTTAGTTGAAACGTGGTCCAGTCGGAGGGCTTGATAAAGTGTATAATGTCCACTGTCCCACAGTCCCAGACTGTTGTTGTCCATGTATATCCACTGTCCAGAGTGACTGCATCACAACACAACAGCATCGAGTAACTAACTAACCTAACTTCCTAACCAGAAACTGGCGTCGGCCAATCAGAGAGAGCGTTTCCGAGAAATGCGGCTACGGAAAATACTGGCGTCGGCCAATCAGAGAGAGTCTCCGAGAAATGCGGCTACGGAAAGTCTCGACGCTGCTTGCTTAGATGATAATAGATCGCTTGGAAAAGCGCCCGGCTTCCATCATAATACATGATTCATATTTCAACGCACAGCGCGTTACGTACTGATTGGCTGTGACGGATACAGCGATGAAACCAGTGCACGGCCACTGTAAGCGCTATTGCGTCTAGCCCGAGAGAAATGCGGCTACGGAAATAATAGACGCCTATTGCGTCTAGCCCGAGAGAAATGCGGCTACGGAAAGGAGTCACTTCCTGTTGTTAATGAAAACAATTATTTATATTTGATATATTAACGTTATATTATGCATTGGAAACACAAACATACTTAACACTTTAATCGCCGATGACGTGTTTAGACGTCATTCCTAGCCATGCTCATTCTGCCGAAGACGCCGTAACTCGTCTTTGATGTCAATATTTCAAAAATCTGTGATCGAAATCATATTTCTCCTCCGGGGTCCTGAGATATAATGCTGATCTCCACTCAACTCTCTAGCGCATAGGTGTCAAACTCATGGCCCGCGGGCCAAATGCGGCCCGCCACGTCATTTGATGTGGCCCCCCAAGAGCTCTGGTAAAATTTTATTTATTTTTTTTTTTTTTTTAAACATTAATCTTGGGTTAAAAAATAGCGGCGTTAAAATAATTGTGGGTTAATGCGTTAATAAAGCTTTGACAGCCTTAGTTATTACACATTCTTACACATACATGTGTGTTGAACATCTGAGGTATTGATGAAGTAACAAAGGAAAAAAGCCAAAAGCACTTACTCCTCAGACATTCTTTGACAATTTTACAGCCCAAAATACAAAAAAGATCCAGGCGGAATAGGTAACAAAGGGTTGAAGAAATATTGTCTGAACTGTCGGATGCAAGCTGGCTGTGTGACATAACCGAGCATCTCGCTCAATTGAATAAGAAGCTGTAGGGACACAAACAAGTCCCACCCAAAACTTGACCAATATAGTTGTGAACTGAGACAACCCTTATTTTGTTATTTTTGAGTACAGTTACAGTTGTGTGTTCATGCAGACACATAATAGCAATTTCATTACGAATTGAAAATGGGGGACCCTGATGCAAACAAGTCGAAAGTCTTTCTCTGGTCTGCATCCCCTTAACAATTGTGTGTATCGAGCTGTACTGTACTGTACCCATTCTGCAATCTGTTAATTAAAGTTAATTAAACTATCTTCCATTAGTTGGATGTATGGCCTCTGCAAGGTTGTGTGCAGCCATTTGTTTTTGTAACATCTGCTACATCTGTCCCACGCGTTCTTTGCAGCTCACAGTTAGTTAGTTCTGCCCCTCTTGACTGTGACAAAAAGGTTTTGAACAAACTTAATGTCATAGCTTGTATTTGATGATATTCTTCTTTGTTATTTACTTGAATGGTTTGATCATTGATTGATGGAGTAATATGGGGTTCTGATAAACTAAAATTATTTGTTAAAATAACATAAGCTCATCAGGTTCATCAGGATCAACATCCCATAATCGAAAACTGTCTACTCCAAGCTGATCGGCCAACGGCGCGAGGAAGATACGGTGAGTTTCAACGTTATTTTCTAACGTCTTCTATACTAACTGATCTGATGATCATATGACCCACACTAGATGAATGGTATAACGTTGCCCACGGAATTATAAACGCCCCCTCGCCCATCCGGTCAATATCAGATGATACGTAGTAACTTCTAGAAGTACCTCCAGTTGAAATTTTTCATCTGGCACCGATCGCTACCAAACTGTATTTGATCATCAATATAGTGCATTTGGGGCTATAAATCAAGTTCTGGAGAAAGCTGCAGAAAACGATAAAAACATACTTATACTTTAGACCGTATTTTAGTATGAATATGTGAATGAAAAAGTATAACATTGATACACCCTGAACAATACATATGGGACATTGAATGGGCCATAATAATCTCAATTTAGCAATAGAATTTAAAAAAGTTATAGCCCTGCAAAGAAGGGGAACTTCTCCATAGACAAATAGAGCTGGCTAGGGATGGTAAATTATGAATTTAACCATGGCGATCAAAGTGTTAAAATTAGTAAATATTATTCATTTTAAACATGTTTATTTTATTTATAGGGCCCAAAAAATAAAATCGTATTCTTCTTCTTTTAACCAGGGAGGGTGGCGCTCTAGCGCCCCTATCTGCCAGCCGCCACTGGCTTCTATCCTCCCTACAACCGGCCAGTGGGGGGTATATGCGAGCAACGTTCAAGACAGGGGAGGGAAGAATTGGCACAATGGAATTGGGATGGGGAGAAAAATAGAAAAAGAGGAGAAAAAGCTAGGCTAGTCGTCTGTATCCTCTTCCATTGATTTGTGCTAAGCTAGGCTAGTTTGCAGCCAGATACTGTAGCTTTCTACTATATGCACAGAGAGGAAATGGGTACCTATCTTTGTGCACTACTATGATGGGCTACGACAACATTGCAATGGATCTGCAGTCCTCAAAGCAAGACGAGAAACCATGCTGTTCCTGTTTTGACTACTACCAGATTAAAGAACTACATGTACATGTATGCTCTGTAACACCTAGTAACCTCAGACCTATCATCACTCAGCCAAGGCCAGTCTCACTCCCTCCACAGAGTTCCTGCAACAAAAAATGGCTAACAAATCTGATAACTGAAATGCCTGTTCTTGGTCGAGACCTGGCTAAACAAAGCTGATAGAAACCTGTTCTCCAAAATATAAATATTATTAGTCGGTCAGGCAAAATAAGAAAGGGGGAGGGGTTGCAGCCATTTTATGTATTTATTTATATTAATTTAATTGTGTTGATGTTTTCATTTCTGCAAAATAAGTATGTACATTTTGTTTGGTTTGGTAAACATTGCACTATGAACAGTATCAGTGTACTGTATGTGTGTAGGGGCAGGTACAATAAGAGTTTTCTTCTTCCTGTTCCTTTCGGCCATGGAATTTAGTGGATCATATTAAGTGAACTATATGTACTGAAGACACTGTTGGACTGTAACAATTCCATGTACGAATAAATAAAAATTACGATGATGATTTTATCCACATCGTTTGTATGTAATGACATTGATCTGGGTGAATTTACATAATTTGAATACCTTGCTGTTGAGCTCAAACCTGAACTGTAATGCTCATCATCACATTATACCTATCACCAAAATATGCAACATGGAGACCTGAATAGTCATAAGAAGAACGACCGCAAGGCTATTGAGCTTATTAACCTACTGGACAGCTTCGAGGTCACGCAACATGTAAATGAACCAACTCATCAAGATTGTAACACTCTTCTAGACTGTAGTCAGACGAAGGGTACTAGAGGACAATTCTCTAATATCATGAGACTATCTAAACCACAAAACCCTTAATCTTTTGTTTTCATTTTCTCATCTTTGTTTTCATTTGTCATTCCCAGCTTGTACTTTAGCTTGTAAGTCTGACCAGAGCTCTTTCTCACCTTCTGGTCAGACGCTCGTATTAACTTGTCTCTGATTGTAAACTGAGGATACTACTGAGGATGTTCTATTTTTTTTATACAATTAGACTCATCTGAATTTCTACAGTTTCACAGTTTGGCTCATTTAAAATATTCCACAACAGATTGGCGACGAGGTTATGGGATACCGAGGTTGACCACCAGTGTGCTAAAGAGGTTGGTGATTGCGTTACACCCTAGGCTCTGTTACCCATACTGTACGACTTTTAACTCTGTTGCCTATACGCAATTAATACCTATCTACTGCTTTCACTGTCTACAACTGCCCTACATTCTAATAATAATCTTACCTATCTACCTCATACTATAGTCTACCCATATAACTGTATGATAGGATGTACAATAGTGCTGTATATACCATGTAGACATTTATATTTACAGCATATATCCATATCTGTCTCAATATACCTGCATATAATGCTTCTATATACCTACTTATACGCCTGCATGTACAATACTGCCGCCCCCCCCCCCCCCCCCCCCAAAAAAGATTTTTTGTAATTTTTTTTTTTTTTGTAAATTTTTTTTTTATGGCTTTTGCCTCTTCAAAGTTCTCTAACGTTAGTCTTTCTTTCCACAACGCTCAATTCTATAAACACTTGACCGATACCCATCAATGCACAGCGCTCTAGCATGTTCTGACTGTGAACACCTAATTCCTAAAGCTGAGGCTCAGACCGACCGACCGTTTTAGATTTTTGGCTCATTTTCCCTTATGTTAGAATTTTTTTTATGTAAAAATAATGGTTGCAGATATAGAGGGGGGCGCCAAAACTGCACAGAGAAAAAAATTAAAAAAAAGCGAAATTATTATTTTTTTGACCGCCTATATCGCCTGTAGGAAGGTCCGCCCCTGGGTAGGCGGGAGCGGTTCCCTTTGCCGCACGGTATGCCAGGTCGAGGGCCTTGAAGCCGATTCGTGCCGCAATGGGGAGCCAGTGCAGGTCCCTAAGAAGTGGGGTGACATGGGCTGACTTCGGTAGGTTTGAGATCAGGCGGGCCACTGCGTTCTGAATGAGTTGAAGAGGCTTGGTGGCAGTGGCTGGAAGGCCAGCAAGCAGTGCGTTGCAGTAGTCGAGGCGGGAGATGACTGTTGATTGGACGAGGAGTTGGGTGGCTTCTTTTTTCAGGAAGGGGCGGATCCTTCTGACGTTGCTCAGGAGGAATCTGCAGGTTCTGGTTGTCGCTGCGATGTGAGCGGAGAAGTTCAACTGGTCATTGAAGACAACACCAAGGTTCTTGGCGGTCGGGGACGCGGTCACAGCTGCATTCTCGACTGTGATGGAGAGGTCAGTCAGGGGGGAGGATTTGGCCGGCAGGTGGAGCAATTCTGTTTTGCTTATGTTCATTTTGAGGTGGTTGGTCGTCATCCAGGCGGAGATGTCGGA